>NW_011336306.1:0-2276 GCF_000735185.1 Notothenia coriiceps | reverse complement strand
CCCCCCTCACGTTTGATTCTCATGGCCATGAAAGAGCTGTTGTCAGCCTTGTTGGACTGGTAACATTTTGTACAGATCATTTTTTTAACAATATAATAATTATATGACAAACGAATAGTGTTGTCCTTTGTGCTTTTCTTTTGTTTCCAGCTGGTCCCAACAGAAAATGTAGAAATATACCTTTGATACAGACTTTACGTTTTAAAATAAATGACCCTGACACAGAGCAGTGATTACGCTGAAACATAACATCTGTATTGCAATACGAAAGGCTGTTATATACAAAGCATGCATCAATTCAATGCTTTTGATTGAAACTACCCTGCACGCCTGTGACATCACACCACCTGGATGTGGGGTGTAAAATGTGTAAGACAAAATGTTTGTTTTACAACCTAATGGACAAAAAAGGTGACCTGTCATTTCCTTTTTTAACAACCTACATTAGTGCTTTTGTCACCTTTAGCCTTGAACAGCGGGGTGCATTCCAAAACTTATTTTAAAGGGGACCTATAGTGCTTTTCAGATGTTCCTGTGTTAGTGTGTGTTGTGCCTGAAAGGACTTCATTGGATTGACATCACAATGTAACATTTGCACTTCTATTTGATAGCTCTTCAACAATCAATTGTACTTGATAGATAAGGGGCGGGACATCTCTAAGTGTTTGATAAAAGATGGTGTGAATGAGCATAATAGTACCCCTTTAAATGAACTTTAATTAAGATTGACATGCTCTGATCTACATCTCTCTGCAGGGCTGGGTTGTCTATTGGACCTAGGAGTTTAATATTTAAATAATATTACCCTTGGCTTGCCTTATTCAACATGAACATATTGTTAGGCAAGCTAACTATTTAGCCTGCTAGTGCCAGCAGGCGGGCTAGCTTTGCCTTTAAGATAGCAAATAACGATCCTATTTGAATGCTCAATAAAGTAGTCACCTCTCCAGTAACTTTCTCAATGTTATTTATAGGAAAACTTATGGAGATTATCCATATTATTTGATTTAGATACTAACACATTGTGGGCCAAACCCCGGTCACTACAGGCTTGACTCGACTCAGGCATTTCTGCTGTGCATGCACAAAATGCCAGCCTGATTCTCTCTGTATGTATACAAAGCCTGATATTTGAATAGACTGTCAACAGGTCCACCTGCCTCTCACTGCATGAGTCTGTGTCAAGGCTGCTCCTATCTGCAGCTGCACAGTGACAGGCTGCACACTGCACCAATAACACACAATCCTCTGTACGGCATCTGTAAGTGTTTCTAATTCACACAGTTGTTGTTGTTGTTGTTGTTGTTGTTGTTGTTGTCAAACTTCTCCTCAGTGCCAGAGCAGATGAACCCGCTGAAATTTTTTGATTTGTTCATCCTTTTAAACTCTCTGTTATATCTCCTGCCTTTAATGTGCGTATCGTGATTGATTGTTGCACTGCATTTGCACTCCCTCATAACTTTAACTTTTACCTGCGGAGAACATATCATAGGAATGGGTGGGATTCTATGGATTTTCTCATCAGTTAATGAAGTTAAACTGTTACGAATAAATCATTATAATTGAATCATACAAACGGTGAACAAACTGAGAAGAGTGTAGAAGATAATGAGGTTTCATTAGTAGTAAAACCAGGGCTGCCAACACTCACGCATTGAGCGTGAGAGTCACGCAATTAACCCATATCTCACGCACTCACGCCACACTTGCCTTTCTTCACGCTAAGTTTTCGTCCAAAATAAATGTACATAAAAATTAATTGAAGGAACAGCAAACCGAGCGGTCTACGAAATGAGACGGTCTTCTGGCTTAGTTCAGTAAAGTTGGAACGATGTTGGGAGATTCTGATTTCACGGATCAATAACTCATGAACAAAACGTTATTCAGACACAAATGACGTCTCCTAAGTACCGTGGTAAGGTTGACAACGAACTACAATCACATTTTGATCAAAAAAAGCCAATATGCGCCGTCCTCCGAGCTGGACACATTACATTGGTCTCTATCCGCAGCCGGAGAAGAAACGAGTTCTCAGGGACCGTCTCCAAAGTGCAAATCCGAAAAAAGAGCATACAATAATATTCAATCACTATTATACAGCTTATTACCACCAAACTCACTACACACATCAATAGTCTCCTGTGTGTCATACTACAGCAAGGAGTTTTGAAGAATATGCTTTTTGAATGATTTTGGGGAATATTTATAATGTAAAATCTTCAATAAATATGGCATCATCTTAAATAACTTTACTATTATACAGTATATTTCTACCA
>NW_011336305.1:0-10421 GCF_000735185.1 Notothenia coriiceps | reverse complement strand
CCAGACCACAATGAGTATCTCTTTCACAGGCAATGAGAAATGGGTGGAGCTTGCATAATTTCTGGTCACTTGATTACAACTATAAGGCGTTGCCTGATTAAAGGGGGTGGTTCAATTTACCCACTGGCTCGACTTACCCCCTTCTCCCCTATCTGAGACCTATGTTATTGCCTAAAAATAACCTTTTAAATTTAGTTTGAATCCTAGTTTACTGAAGATAGCTTTTTGTTACTACATCAGAAACAATATTAATTATGAACTTTGATAAAAAAACTAATTTACATTTGGATAAACCCTCTATAATAATTTACAAGCAAGTAATAAACGTATCTTCCACTGCAACACAAAACATTTGGTTGTCATGTCTGAAGCCACGCCCCCTCCTGCTGCTACTCCAGGAAGTATTAAACCACAGATTTCAAAATAAAAGCTGGATTTAATCGACCCTGGCTATGGGAACCAGACAACTCCACACAATGAAATTAAATGTCTTTATTTATTTTATCAAGAGATCATGGTCGTTAATTGTGTTTGTTGAAGTTCACCATAAACCTGATTCTGATGCACCTAATCCCTGAGGCTTCTTTTATTTTGAAGGTCAACTCTATGTGTTCCGGTGAAGCTGTGCTCCTCACGCACGCTGGAGGTTAGTATTGATATGAGCGCTGTCAGAAGTGTGTGTGTGTTTGTGGAAGCTGACCTGAGGACAGAAAGTGTGTGTGTCAGTGTGTGTGCGTGTGGAGGCCGACCTGAGGACAGAAAGTGTGTGTGTGTGTGTGTGTGTGTGTGTGTGTGTGTGTGTGTGTGTCAGTGTGTGTGTGGAGGCCGACCTGTGAACAGTCACTCCGCTGCTGTTGGAGGGCAAAGTTTACAGATCTGCTCCCGGTAAAACCAGCGCGATTCTGCCGCAAAACACACACCGACAGCCGGACTCATGCAGCATGTAAACCCGGCCTGAGGACCGCTGAGAGGTGCGTATCTTTATTATGATATATATGCGTTTCTAAAGTCATTATCATGGTATATATATGTGTGTTTCTACCACCACTATAGTGTTATAGATATCTATTTTATTTTTATTTACTTGCACTATTTGATCTGTGTTATTGTGTTGCACTGTTGGAGGAGCCATGAAAGATTTGAATTGACATATCTACTGTCGCTATGTACAGTACACATGAAAATAAAGCCTTGAATCTTGAATTGAATATATGTGTGTTTCTACCATCATTATCATGTTGTATATATGTGTGTGTTTCTACCTCTGACTGTCTCCTCTCTGCTCCAGCCCGGTGTCTCCCTCTCTGATCAGGTCAGATCTGATAGGTGCGTATTTTGATTATGTGTGTTTCTACCACCATTATCATGTTATAGATATGTATGTGAGACACAAGTACTGGACACAAATACACACGGTTTTCACACATACATGTAAATATATCTATATGTATGACCCACATATGTATACGTTCATTTTAATTCATTTCTTATTTTAAAGTTGCTTAACTGTATATAATTTGTATTTGTATCTTTTATTGTATTAATCTCTAATCCGTGTGAATCTGTGCTGTCCTGTTTGTCATTCTTACCCTGTGTTACTGTTAAACTACAGCATTTCCCCATGGGGATTAATAAAGGTCCATGTTATCTTATCTTATCTTGGATGTACTCAAGTACTTAAGCACAATAAGATACTTGTACTTGGGTATTCCCAGGTTATAGATATGTGTGTGTCTATAACTCTGACTGTCTCCTCTCCTCTGTTCCAGCCCGGTGTCTCCCTCTCTCTGATACAGACCTCTTCTCCCGGGGTGTCTCTCTCTCTCTCTCTAATCCGGGACTATGGGGGGTAGCCTTGGCTGCCACCGGTCCATCCCCCGGGACCCCACGGACTTCAGCTGCGGGAAACGTAAATTCAGCGCCGCCTGTAACTTCGGGCCGGTTCTGGTGAACCAGGAGCGGCTGAACATCAACACTGCGACCGAGGAGGAGCTGATGACTCTGCCGGGGGTGAACCGGGCCGTGGCGCAGAACATCACGGAGTACCGGGACTGCATCGGGGGGTTTAGAAAGGTGGAGGATCTGGCTTTAGTGAGCGGGATCGGAGCCACCAAACTCGAGATTATAAAGCTGGAGATCTGTGTTTCTAGTCGGACTGGTTCCTCGCAACACTCCCCGTCCTCCGTGCGTAAAGACGCGGAACACACGCCTGGATCCGGGATCAACATCAACACCGCGACCCCGGCGCAGCTGCAGAGCCTCCGGGGAATCACGGAGAGGATCGCGGGGAACATCGCGGCCTACCGGGGGGAACACGGTCCCTTCCGGAGCATCGAGGACTTGGTTCGGGTGAAAAACATCAACAGTTCTCTGTTAGACCGGATCCGCTTCCAGGTGTTTGTGGAGAGGTCCAGAGCTCCGTCTACCTCCAGGTCTCACCCGAGCCCCACCTCCTTCAGCAGCGAGGAGATGGATCCAGGAGGACCGGCTCACATGCTCTCATCGAGGCCGGACTTGGAGCCTCTTTCCGGGCTGCGGGACGGTAAGCCGGTGGTCCGGATCGGAACCTGGAGCCTGCAGAGCTGCTGCTGCGATAAGGCCAACAACCCGGGGGTCAAAGAGGTGGTCTGCATGACGCTGCTGGAGAACGAGTGAGTAAAGACTCTCCGTGTCACTTATGACAACTTTATTTACTTAAGTAATATTTTTTACAAACATGCAACCAAAGTGCTTTACATAAATACATAAAAACTAGGAAATAAATAACAGTAAAGACAAGAAAGTAACCCTTTAAGGAGATTTAAATAACAGGCCACCATTCAACTCAACTGTATTCATTTATGTAAATGGTAAATGGACTGTACTTATATAGCGCTTTATCCAGTCTTTAAGACCCCTCAAAGCGCTTTACATACTACATGTCATTCACCCATTCACACCCATTCATACAGAGCAGTGTGCCTTACTCTAGGACCTAACATTCACACACATTCACACACCGTTGGCCATCGGGAGCAACTCAGGGTTAAGTATCTTGCCCAAGGATACACCGACATGTTGACTGCATGGGCTGGGATCGAACCCACAACCTTCTGGTTGAAAGACAACCACACTCCCTCACAGCCACAGTAACCCTATGTTCATAAAGTGCGTCAAATAAATACATAGAAAAATAAAACTAAAAACAATAGATATATGTACAGGAAGGTGTTGTGCATGAAAATGAGGGGGCACATCCTTGCTGGGATTTTTTATTTTATTTTGACTCAAATTAAAGTTGCTGGAATAAATTAAAGGAAATAACCTTTTTGAAAACAACGTTTAGAAAAAAGTGCCAATGTAAAACAAATCTGAAAATGTTTTAATAAATGTTATGTCTTAATTTTCATGTAAGAAAAACTACTTTTTATGGATGACTTGGCGCAGATCTGTCCATCAGGAAATTACAATATCTGTTCATGCTGCTCAACTAAACTCACATAAAACACGACAGGATGTAAAATTGTACTTAAGTAAAGTACTTGAGTAAATGTACTTAGTTACTTTACACCTCGGTTTTCTGATGAGCTGATGAAACGTCTCTGATTCTGTTTGACACAGTGAGAGAAAGCAGATCACCTCGACCCGTAGTGAAGCTTTAACAGTGACTTTTACCCAGAGTGCATCATGGTACAGTTCCTCTGTGAATGCAGGTTCATCTGCCCCGATGCATTCTGGGAGTGTCGGTCCATCCATCCATCTTCTCCCGCTTATCCGTGGTCAGGTCGGTTTTAATGAATAATGAGATTAGATCGATGAGATTCTGCTCACCTGCTCCGTATCAGCTCTCACTGTTTACTCTGATCACATGACATCTTCAATGGCTCTCTGTTATGGTGGAGGGTGTGTCTCTCTGTCAGTCTGCCAGGGTGAGAGCGAGAGGGGAGACTTCACTCTCTCTCTCTCTCTCTCTCTCTCTCTCTCTCTCTCTCTCTATCTCTNCAATTGGGCTATTTTAATCTCACACACACACACACACCACACCCACACACACACACACCTTCTCCGCCTCATTCTGTTTTCATTTACTCGTTCGTTATCAGATAACGAACGAGTAAATGAAAACAGAATGAGGCGGAGAAGGTGTGTGTGTGTGTGGGTGTGGTGTGTGTGTGTGTGTGAGATTAAAATAGCCCAATTGCTTTTACAATAAATAAACATTGAATATGTTTAGTTGAATAGTAAAGGGGTTTAACGTTAGTGGCAGGTTGTGTGTGAGAGAGAATAAATAAGACAGCCCAATATTTAAAAAAATTGTTATTCTTTTCCCCCGCATATTTAGCATATTTCGCAACTTTTCGCATATTTCGCAACTTCCCGCAATTTCACCGCATAAAATCACATAAAAAACCCGCATGTTTAATTGCATAATCAAGGAATTTAGCCCGCATAATCAAGGATTTTTGCCCGCGTTTTTCTGGAGGGTCTAAATTGTAATCAAGTGACCAGAAATGATGCAAGCTGCACCCATTTCTCATTGCCTGTGAAAGAGAGATACTCATTGTGGTCTGGTAAGTAAACATTTTTACAAAAAAGGTTTTTTGCTTGTCAAAGTACATTTTCTAGATGTCAGCTATATCGGCTGTCATGTAAAAAAAAAGTATCCAGGTTTAAACACATATATTTTTATATGTTGATGTGTTGGCAGCGTATTAAACCATGTGAATCATTAAGCTAAAGATGACTCTGAATTGTAATGCTAGGCTATTTTTTCTAAAATGGTGGCTATGGGGTAAAGTGAACCATGGGCCTTGGGGTAAGTTGAGCCAGTTTTTCAATGGAGAAATGAATGAAAGTAGGCCAAGTTGATACTAAGAGCTCATTGTAGGCTACATTTAAAGATGAATTTACCCTGTGTTTGATTGGTAAGATGTATGACATTTTATCACCATTTGTATAATTACTTTTCCTTTTAACATGTTAAAAAAAAATCAATCTATTCAATCCAAATTTATATTAAAGATATTTGAAAAACTAAGCTTGTATTTGGTTTGTTATTTATTGTTTATAGTTACCTTTCAGATTTGTTGTAGGCATGCCCAGGTTTGAACAGGTATACCCAGGTTTGAACAGTGGTTCAATTTACCCCCTGACCTGGATCAACTTACCCCTACACTGGGGCAAGTAATATTTTCACTGCCCTTGATCAAATATTAATTATTATCATTGCCATTGATAGGAGACATCCTGAATTATAGGTGTGTGTTTTCATTTTTACTATGTGTCATTTCTCCTTGCTTAGAGGACAGCATAACAAAAAAATGGCTCAATTTACCCCACTCTCTCCTACAGTAGTTTACTCAAACATACACTCCCCAATTGTTCCTGCAGATGCTTTTCCGTTTCAAACACATACTGCACCAAAAAATGTCGGCCAGGGTTAGGGTCAGGAACATGTTGGGAGTAGAAAGTGGGTGCTACTGTTAGTATAAGAGAAAGTAGAACGTGGCAATGTGGATCAACTCTAACAGTCCAGGGCACCATGTGTCATAGAAATGTGCCTAATGACACTTGTGTCTCCCCGTACTACTTGAGGGAGGAGGGAATTTATTATCAGGCAAGAGATCCAGTCATGATGGCCAGACTGACAAAGTTTTCCCTAGGTTCAATCAATCACATGTGTCCTCTGTGAAGAGGCACCACCACAAGGGGCCCTCGGAGGCTTTGCCAGCAGATTAGTCACAGCCGAGTCTCATTTCTGCAGCAGCACCAATAGAAAGATGGAGTGGTGAAGTAAAGAGGGGGGAGGGAGTTTGATTGGTGAGAGGTAGGAGAAACGTAAATGATGGAAGGGTTGAGTCGAGAGAATGGGAGAGGTACAAGTGAAGAAAAGGATTGGATATGCTGAGTGTGAGCAGAAAAAAGAGCAAAGATAGTTGGTGACAGAAATAATGATGACACAGTGAAATGAAAAGAGAAGAAAAAACAAAACAGAAAAACATTAAGGCTGTAACAAAAGAGCAAATGGACGGGAGCAAAGTAAGGGAGTGAAACGTGAAGGTTTTCAAGCATTATTGGCATATTGTTTCTGGCTTAAAATAAATACTTTTTAAAATACAAATATTTTAATGACATTTTTCAATGTCTTTATCAAGTTGTATATGTATGTAATACAGTGTGTTGACATAATCCTTATTTGGTTGAGTTATGACTTAAATGCTTTAGCTGATCCCTCACTGAAGCAGAATGAAAACGTTCATTTATCTTTCACTATGTGCAAAAGCATTGCACCAAAACGGCGAACTTGATCCAACCATCTGATATACTGTACATGCTGCTGACTGATGTGCTCACATTTCCCAGTCTATTTTTGCTTAATTTACGTTGTGCGCCATTGAGTATTAATGAGAGGTGCCGTTATGCCCTCATTTTACTTGCCAAAAAGGAAATACATTTGACCCGGTACTTTCAATAGATAAGTAATATCAAGTTTGACTAAATTATTAAGGTTGAAAAAGGTATTATTATTGTAAAATGTTTTATCTCCGAAAAAATGTAAAGGTACACTAAAATATGGCAGATTCTAAGGACATCCTACGTTTTGTATTATATTTGTTGGATTACCTTTTTTTAACCTAATCATTAACATGCTCTTATTTCTCTACAAGACTAGTAAGAAAATAATGCCATATTTTTTTTAACATGAACACTTTATTGTATATTATAAAGTGACTGTATTTTCAGTACCAAGGCGACTCAGCTCTTAGAAATGGTTAATGATGATCATGCATTGTAGCAGTAGTACTGCTTTAATAGCAGGGATACAAGATATATCTGTCCATTACCTAAGCCTTTTGGGGGATTGCTGACCCAGCCCAAACTGCCAGTATACTCCATGCCACACTAACCAAAAGTTTTATCTCTATACTCTCGTGCCAAGACTGATGGTCACAGATCTTAACACCGTGTGTTATAACATTTACACATGCAATTATAAGAAAAGAGACACACTTTTATGTCTCTACTTATCAAGAAGATAAGAAGAAGAAACGTGTACCAATTAAGACTCCTGAACTACATTTTCCTACCGTCCATAGGCCCTGTGCTCGCCTTTAAAAACAGGCAAGACAACTGTGTCTCCCAAGAGAGCCCTTCTTTGTTAATCCCTATTAACCTCTCCAGTGAGCAGGGCGCAAGTTCACAGCCTTGGCCACTTAAGTTTGAGCATGACCTTACTTTGTGCTTACAATTGTCTAATGTTTCTGCCACGGCTTGGCTGCTCTCCAGCTCAGGTTCTCATCTGCCCACCCAGAGCGTGAGCGAATATGAGAGGGATGGCAGATACTTTAGGAGCTTTGGCTACCTTAAGAAGGTACAGGAACAGAAATAAAAGTGGATTAATACTCTATTTTAGCTAGGTGCAAAATCCAAGCCCATTAGTATGTTTAACTGTCTGCAAATATGCCTTTTTTTATGGGTTTGATAAATGTGGCAGGAGAAAGGCAGCAAATAATTACAATATGTACCTTGTGGTCTGGGGAGGCCCTAGATGAATTTGTTAAACACAGAAATTGTCTTTCAAGAGACGTATGATTAACATTTTTTAAACCATGCAGACAAAACTGAGACACCAAAATGCTCTCTAACTTTATAAAGCTATAACAATTCAGCTCTCAGCTAACAAATGGTTCAGAACTAGTTTTGAGCAAGAAAAGAGTAAACAACTCGGCATGTATTGAAAAATAATCGAAAAACAACAACCTTTAACATCTCGGAAAATGTAATGACATATCAACACAGAGCACCAGTAGATATTACAGCAAACAATCATACCATTTGATGTTCAATTTACCCCCAGCTTTTATTTTCTCAACATGTAGTCTGCTTTGTCATTACCTTTTCATCAGATAGGTTTGGTTCCTACTGATACATTTTCCACCAATATAATCCGTTTCTGTTCAGGTTCAGTGACTAAAAGAAGTTGAATGCTTCACTTCAAAGGCAGACCACTCTGACATTTAGGGGGGGGGAGGGGAGTAGATCAATTTAGGTAAATTCATAACTTCCAAAAATCTAAACATTGTTAATCAGTAATCATCAATTAACCAATAATTTAAACTGTCATATTTTCCAAAGGGGGAAATATAATAGATGTAATACTTCCATTAAACTAAAAACGTTCTTTGTTTCTCTTAATGTCTGTCATACTTGACGGATCATCAGTGTTTCGTTTTGTTTTTCTCATTACAAAAGCAAAACAACTTTAGTAGATTTAGTTTGTCTAGTTTATGCATGAGTGTACTTAAAATCACATTTGATTCCACCCGCCTTATTTGCACCACTCCCAGCTTTCAGCTCTGCTGAGTGTGGGTGCACCCCAGGAAGTTTTAGTGAATAGGACTCTAGGAACTGGTAGTGTTCATTCCCCTCAGGAAATCTTGATGAAAAAGAGCTTGAGTGATGTCCTCAGGGTGAAGATGAGGGGATTAGAAGAAAATAAAGTTGCTTTGCTGCTGAGCAGTAGCTCACTGCAAAGTCATAATCTGAAGTCTGAAGTAACAAATCTCAAAGCGTGACACACGAGAGTGTTGGTAAAATGTACACTATCCATTAAGAAAGTCATGCTTGGGTTATGAATGACTCCACTGTTACCCATGTAATGATGCATCAGATACTTACAGTCATATATGATGTAGGTTACAGTGGCAGCAGGAGCACGCAGGGTACTCAGGCATCCTTTTTCCAATCCACATCCTCCAGCTCTTCCTGTGACATTCCCATGCCATATGGAATACATATTCCAGCAGCATGTTGTGAGTGCAGGCTCTCCCAGATGAGCATGCTTGGCATACTTCCAAATGAAGATAACCAGATGACTAAATCACCTTGGCGCATAGGAGCAGGAATCTTATTTCAAATTCACGCGGATATCGAAGTCTTGACTCGTTTGCTGGGTGAAATGATCTCAGGTGAGACAAAGTCCTCTGCTTTGAATGTTATTCTGATAAAATCCAGAAGAGAAAGCACAGAACCATCAGAATTCACAAGTAAATTAAATATATGATCAAGATGAGAGCCCATTAAAGACAAGAAAATCACTTGAATGTTTTTGTCTAGAAATCATCAACTTGCATGAAGAGAGGCTCTGTAGTATTATGTTATTTTATCAAACGTTTTAAAAGAGAAAGGGGAACATGCTGCAGGCTTTTTGTAAAATATAAACCATTAAATAAATGGGTCATAACATAGCATGCTGCCAGGTACAGTAGACAATGCAGGTTGATTAAAGTGAATTTAGATCCTGTTACTTCTGTAAATTGGGTACAGTACATGCTTGTATGCTTGACTTTGACAAATGCTTGTCTACACCTAATAGTACAAAAATAATGGAAGTTTGCAACGCCTTCAAATTAATAAAGATGAAATGGAATGAATGAATTAAGATGTGCATACATTGGAAGTCCCGATGAATTATAATTAATTTATGTAGAAAAGGCCATTATTCATTTAAACTATTCAAATCGTTTTTTGATTTGCAGTTATCCTTTATCTCTCTGATGTTCAACAGGATATGTACGGACTATTGATTACTTTGACCTATTTAAGACAACAACAGAGGTTAAAACAATTAAAGAGCATTGTGTGTCTATTCTGCAGTGCCAGGCCCTGATATCTTAACCAACTTCAAACCGCCAGAAGTAGGCTACCTTTTTTCAGAAGAATAATCTGCAGTGCAGGTAAAGGTCTTTGTCCGTTCATTCTCACCCCATAAATGACCATTTAGAGAGCAATCAAACCACTTCCTTTTGTTATCCATTGTACTAAGCAGCGCCATGAAAAGAGAATTAAAAATAATTGCTCATGAGGTCAATTGAAGCAGCACAAAAAGGATTCTACAGAAAAAGCTGATATCTGTCAAGACATTGATTTATTCAACGTGTTTATTAGAGTCCTCAAATCATTCGGACCAAGCCAATAGCAGAAATACATTGCCAGACAGCCTTAGCCTTACTTAATAAATGTACAGTAAGTGTGTGTTTCTGCCAACATCCCTTGAGGAGAGGGGATTTAATACATAATGTTTCTGTAAATCGGAATTTATATTGAAAGATTGGCGACAAATGGATATTTCCCTTGCCCATTTTCTTTATTTGTCCAATTTGCCATCCATTAATCACACCGGCTGCTTTTAGTAAGAATCTAAATGCATGAATTCAATGTGTTATGTATGTGTTTATGCTGCATGCAATGTGGAGGAGGAAAGCACATTATAACCAATACCACAGAGATAAGTACAACTTACTCAAAAGGTCAAAAGCCATTGATTAAAAAATAATCAAAGTTAAAAACTTGCAGTGATGGTGTGTATTTTCATTATTGTTAAGTCACCCCAGGCAAAAACATCGTTTTTCATGCACTGGTCAATTTTGAGATGTTGTGCT
>NW_011336304.1:0-1638 GCF_000735185.1 Notothenia coriiceps | reverse complement strand
TTAGTAAACGAGTGAGGCCGTCAGTGATGTATTCACGTACACTAACACACATAAATATGCATCACATCAGACTAGCCGTGTCACGATAGCTGACATTTTGTGGACGATATCAATACTAGTAAAATTCTACAATTCAACATTCTATGAACGTTTGCAAACTGGTCTGTTAGAAAGTGGATCACATGATAAAGGAAGTGGATCACATGATAAAGGAAGTGGATCACATGACGATAAAGTTGTAATTTAACCTTCACCGATACTTATTTTAGATCAAAAGAGCCTGAACACACCATAGTGTTAGCAATGCAGGAAATGAGTCCTGAAACCCTGACATGACTCAGCTGTTTAGCACCGTTTGGTTGGTAGCCTGAAATAAGAGATTTTAACGTTTTGTTCTCGACCATAAAATACATCCGTAAAAACCCCAAAGGTTAATTTTTTAAATGGCAAAACCATAATTCTGTCTAACATCAGCCACCTGAACTCGACTTCTATAACTATGTGTGCATTAGCTGTCTTTTAGTTACCTCAGTGTTGTCTGTCATAGTGCAACTACGACTACAACAAGTGCTTCCGTTTCCGGTTTAGTTACCTGAACGTTTGCTGTTGTGCTACTACTACGACTCCTAGCTGTGTTGTAGTTACCCGAGTCCTCGCTGTCGTAGCCGGCCTTGTTGAGGTGGCGGAGGTCGAGTCGAGAGGGAAGGTCCTGGACGGATACCGGCGTTCCCCTCGGGTCGGCGTACAGCAGCAGCAGGGGCTGGTAGTGGCCCTTAATGCAGCGGGAAACCACGTCCTTCCACTTGGGGCCAATCTGCAGAAAGTGACAATAACATGAAGCACGGGATGAATCAGAAAGCTGAGGGAAATGCAAAATAAACACCGATATGTAGGAAGCTTGAAACTATTCGTTAATGCTCTTACATTTTCAGGTAAATGCTAAAAGTTGTCAACATCAGTTTTGAAGATTTTGCTTTTCAAATCTCAATTCATTATTTGAATCTTGGGTATTTATAACCAACTTTTAAATATAATTAGATTCAGTAAAGGATTCAAAGTACCCACACTCAGCCCTACTACTGTCATATGTTTAGAAGTAGCTGACATCCTCGTTTATATATAAAGCTTTCCACGTTAAGCATCATAACAAATCATCAAGTGTAGCTGGCGAGTTTACCAGCTGGAGTAATAATGTCCAGAAAACAGAGCTCAGCAGGAAAAACAGTAAACGCGTGACGGCCGTTTTGAAGAAAAAAACAAAGTTGTTTTCCTGCTTTCTGTCTGTGAGCGTAACCAAAGTCCTCCTGATTGTTATTCCAACCTTTCCTCCATTTCCCCACCTAAAAGAAAAGTCCCCGATCGCCTTCAGATCTGCTCCGATATAACAGGACGTCCCGAAATTGAAAAAACGCCGACGCATCCGTCAAACCGTGTGTGAAAATGTGTGTGTTAGTGCAAGAGATAGAAAGAGATGTGTGAGCAAAAGTGTCAGGCCTGTGGTGTGTGTGTGTGTGTGTGTGTGTGTGTGTGTGTGTGTGTGTGTGTGTGTGTGTGTGTGTGTGTGTGTGTGTGTGTGTGTGTGTGTGTGTGTGTGTGTGTTGACCACACCCTCGGCCCCAACCAGCTGGACTGACCAAC
>NW_011336303.1:0-1173 GCF_000735185.1 Notothenia coriiceps | reverse complement strand
ATATTAGGTCTTAAAGTCTTTGCATAAATTAGGGCGTGGTCTCATTGAGTGACGGCTCTGTGAAGTGACTGCTGCTGTTAGCTTCTTGTCTCTCTGCTAGCTGCTCCATGAAGCTACAGGCACTCTGCCTGTTCAGTAGGGGTGGGCGATACCACAAAATCTGGATTCGATCCGATACCAAGTATTTCAGGGCCAGTATCGCCGATACCGATATCGATACCGATACTTTTTTAAATAAAAAGCGTCTTATGTACTTTCATATAGGGGGGAGCTGAATGACATGATTTTTGAGCTGAAAGCATCATAAATAGACTAAATCTGAATTCATTTTCATGAATAAAGACAGGACAGTTTTTATAGACAAATAAACATTTTACTTTTGCAAATTTAAAGTGCAAACATGAAAAATAACAATACAAAGTGGCCAGAGTAGTGAACTGTCTTCTTGCACACATCACAGTTCGCTAAATTTGAATTGCCAGTTGTGAAATTGCTCCACACAACGGTCCTCTTTCTCTCAGCCATAATGCGCGTGTGTGTGTTGCACTCGCGGGTCGCTGGCTGCTGCTGTCCTGCCCTGCTGGCTGCTGTCAGTCAGTTTGATAATCGGCGTTCAGGCAGGGAGCGCGCTGCGCGTGCGCGAGCCTCGAGGAGAGGAGGACAGCAGTGGAGAGAGAAGAAAAGAGCATATACTTGTGTTCGTCTGCACATCGTTTTTTGAAGAAATTGACGAGTAGAGGAGACGGGGGAAAAAGTATAAAAGTATCGAGCCTATTGGCTCTAGTATCGATATTTTGAAACGTAACGTAATATCGGAAGTATCGATATTTTGGGATCGATCCGCCCACCCCTAGCTCCTGCCTCTCTGTTGGACTCTGTCGCAGCTCGACTACTGCTGTGGTGCGGAGCGCATTAACCAGACTCTTCACAACAAGGATTAATTCTTCTTCAAGGCAGGGAAGGTTTCGCAGTACGCAGTCTACTGACCCGCAGCTGCTGCCTCTCTGTTGGACTCCGGTACTGCACCGTACTCACGAGACGTTGTAAAAGAAAAAAATGGGTGGGAGGCGAACGCAGTAACCACTCCGCCAACGCCACAGTCACCCCCATCGTGCGGGCCGGATGTGGCCCGCGGGCCGCCAGTTGGTGGTCACTGGACTGTACACTGTTGAG
>NW_011336302.1:0-3609 GCF_000735185.1 Notothenia coriiceps | reverse complement strand
ACTCAGGTGTAACTAAAGTCTGATTTAAGGGTTGTTTATATTTCGCATCATTAATCAGAATCTGCAAAGTAACTAAAATACATGTAGTGGAGTAAAAATACCAGGTTAACCTCTGAATTGTAGTGGAGTAGAACAAAGTAGTATGCTGCTGTAACAAAAACATTTCCCAACTTGGGATCAATAAAGTATATCTTATCTTAAGATGATCGATGGCTACTGCCATATTTGCAAAATGTGCCTCTGAACCTTGACAAGTGCATGTTTCAGGCTCATCAATTAACAACAGGAGGGGTCACAGACATAAGACCAGCTGTTAAATAAAGCTCTTCTGACCTTGTGGACTGTGGGTATATTAATTCACGCATTTATTAATTATATGTTTTAAATTTGATAACACCACTGTGTTTCGTATCCCCTAAACCTCCAGGGTGTACACAGTTTAATACTGGCAACTTCTAATTGTGGGAAATACAAATACACCTTTTGAAAGAGACGTGCCATAGAACATGTTGCGAAACACACAATAGCCAGCATGTGTAGTTCGGGGGGGGGGCTGGAGCCGGGGGCTGGACCCGTCCAATTCCATTTTTGGAAAGCCTGCCGTGGTTCCATTCCATTTCAAAGAGCTGTTGACACTCAGCGTAACCTTGTCGCACTGCCACTCCAACATCCAATCACAGGGCTTGATGACTAATCTCGGGGTTTGTAAAGCAAGGCGGATGTTGTAGTCCCAAACGATAGCTGGGGATTCTGGGTATAGTGTCTTCGGAAACTGTAGTGTCTTAACTCCTAAAAAACTATTTGTTTTGAATCGAAGGTTAAAAACACAAAAGCATTGTACACAATTTAAACCAATCAATATTGTGTAATTAACAAGGATAAACTGATGTTTTTTAGTGGACGAGTAATGCTCACTGTGTAATCATTTGACAGTGAGGGGAATATATCCGGTTTTATTATGAAAACTTCAAGGCAGGAAAAACTGTTTTCACCCACGCTAACTTTACATGGAAGCTGCATACACGTTATCCTGGCGAGACCTCAAATCATCTTCGTAATATCTATCAAACTATAGATCCTACACATCGACTGGACGTGGATTCTAAGAGTACAATATACACTTCTCGCTAGAAATCTAATCAAAAAGCATTTTAATGGCCAAACTATTCCACAATTTAGGATTTTCCAGAGAGGGTTATTTGTGAATAAACGTCCCTCCGGAGCGTTTGCAATGAACGGGCCGGGAGCATGTTGTTTCTTACACGACCACTAGAGCACCTCTAGTGGTCGTGTAAGAAACAACATACACTATAAAACGTGTCTCTGGGTCGTAATAAGCGCATGAACAATCGGCCTATATGGTCCTTTTTTGTAGAAGGACAGGCTGGCCTAATCTTATCTGGTGTAGTGTAGCTTTAAAATTAACCGTAGCCAAACAAAGTCCTCAGATTATCTCAAATACCAATGTTTTTCAAATTCTCACTTTCTACAATATCTTTGCATTACATCACTGTAAAAGTTAAGGAAAGCTTGTGGTAAAGTTATGTAAAGTAAAGTTATGTATGGGGTTGGACACCTGACACACTTGGTTAAAAAGTAATAGCCTACAGGTTATTTCGTCTTGCTGAAGTTCAGTGACATTCTTCTCACATCGGTGCAGTGATGTCATCATGCATTCACATCACTGTTGGTGTGGTTGCAGGTGCACCAGACTAGAAACTGTGATTACAGTTGATGAAAAAAAGGAACATGACCAAACACTAACTCTGATCTGATGACCTATGACCATCCTCCTCCCTGATCTACACACACATTTCCTGTCATACCTGTCATACACACGAAACCACACTCAAAAGTAAGGAACAAAATCAACATCACAAAGGCGTGAAATGCAAAAAACAAAGCCTATTCCTAGCAACAAATGTACATTTCCACTCTGTGGGACGAATGAAGGTATTCTGATTCTGATATGCCACATGTTTGAACGTAACGGGGGTACAGATGGCGAGAGATAAGCATTTACATGCTTATGGTCCATTGCTGATCACATTATAGCACAACATGTCAAGCATGTCATGATGGTAGATGGGAAATGCGTTTTTTGTAAATTGCACTGTTGAGGAACCTGCGATCTAAATGTTTCATACATTACATAATTACACTGTAGTTGTGTATATGTTTAAGGTGTATACAATAAACCTTTGAATATTGGATCTTGAATTGCTTTTTTCTTCTTCTAAATCAGGGGTGGGGAACCTTTTTCCTCTCAAGGGCCATTTCAATGTTTACAATATCCTCCGAGGGCCGTACAAGTTATTGACCTCTGCTTAAAAATACTAAAATCACAGCCCATTCATTTGGCCTTTCTTTCATGCTGTGCAAAGAAAAAGCAACCTCTTAATCCAGATATATTATGTGTGTATGCATTCACGTGCACGGTTGTGGCATGACCACCAAAACAGAAAGATATGGACACAAGATACATGCAAATGTATTTAGTTTCCTATCCATGTGAACATGATTTAACTGGGGTGGTGGACCTAACCTCCTCCAGGGGGGTCCCCTATGCTCCCCCGGGAAGATTTATTTTAAAATGTTGAAGTTAAAAGCATCAATCTGGTGCACTTTGAGAGCAACATTAGGAGATCTATGGATACATCTCTCAACATCCATATGAAACAGAACTGGAAGCAGATTTATTTTTTCTTTATGGATATTTTACAAATCGCTCCCCTTTCAAACTGTATTCTTGTTTATTAATAACAACTTTTTTCACTTTCATAGTAATTTATACCCGTTTACTTTATTCTCTTATTTTTTTTATAACTATAATGATCATATAAAGATGTGCCTTTACCTCACTGGTTGTAGAAAAAACTTCTTATATTCATTAGCATAGCTAGCTAACCAGATGCTAATAACAACAAAGTTATTGACTGTATGATCAGTATGAAAAATGAACAGATCGCCACTGGGCTTACTACTAAAGACACAGCCACGCAAAAACTGCGGCATGTGTACGGCTCCTTATGGATACTGCAATTTTTGGAAGTGCCGGAGTGGGGTTCTGGTGCTCTCCGTCAGAACTGCACCCCTATCAGACGAGACATATGCCACGTGATGACGTTAGGCTCGTGTTGTGTTCAAGGACCCTGACCTTGGCTAGGAAAAACAGGCACTCGCTTCTTTAATTTTGTTTGCGGTCTAGATTTCTCTAATTTTTTTCTTTTTTGCGAGTGTTTATAAATTACCTCGAGGGCCGTACCAAATTGTCTCGCGGGCCGTATACGGCCCGGGGGCCGGAAGTTCCCCACCCCTGCTTTAGATGGTGCTGTTCTCACAGAATCAGCCCATGCAAAGACAGTGTTAAATTGAGCGAAATTAGGAATGGCTAAAATGCATGATCTGTTTGGTATTTTGAAAAATAAAAAGTATAAATATGCCTTATATAGGAATGGTCCTACACTATATTATTCAAATATAGCATGATAGGTCCACTTTAACTAAATACATCACATTCATCCAATTTGTGACAGTAGTTGTAGCATTTTGAGACTTTGAAACTTTAATTACCGCTGTTGCCCCCCCCTTGTGTGTGCGTATGTGGGG
>NW_011336301.1:0-3607 GCF_000735185.1 Notothenia coriiceps | reverse complement strand
TGAAAACCCGGGCTGAGGTTGAAGGAAGAGACGCAGTAAGTTCACACTCAGTTTGTTCAGAAAAGCTATCTGTGAGTAACATGTAACTATGATTTTACTTAAGGGTTACTTTAAGGCTTACTTTAAGGGTTACTTTAAGGTGTTTTAGTATTCCCTGCTCTTTAAACTTTTACTCTACTCCACTTCAGAGGTAAATCTCCTCCTGTTCGGTGAAAACCATGAATCCTATCAGTATTGAAAAATAAAAGTAAAATGTATCCTGAGAGGTTAGGGTTAGTACACTACGACTAACGCTCTATAAATAAATGCAGATCTTGTAGAGTAAAAGTAGAAGTACTCAGATCTTGTAGAGTAAAAGTAGAAGTACTCAGATCTTGTAGAGTAAAAGTAGAAGTACTCAGGTCTTGTTCTTGAGTAAAAGTAGAAGTACTCAGATCTTGTTCTTGAGTAAAAGTAGAAGTACTCAGGTCTTGTTCTTGAGTAAAAGTAGAAGTACTCAGGTCTTGTTCTTGAGTAAAAGTAGAAGTACTCAGGTCTTGTTCTTGAGTAAAAGTAGAAGTACTCAGATCTTGTCCTTGAGTAAAAGTAGAAGTACTCAGATATTGAGTAAAAAGTAGAAGTACTCAGATGTTGTACTTGAGTAAAAGTAGAAGTACTCAGGTCTTGTTCTTGAGTGAAAGTAGAAGTACTCAGGTCTTGTTCTTTAGTAAAAGTAGAAGTACTCAGGTCTTGTACTTGAGTAAAAGTAGAAGTACTCAGATCTTGTACTTGAGTAAAAGTAGAAGTACTCAGGTCTTGTTCTTGAGTAAAAGTAGAAGTACTCAGATCTTGTACTTGAGTAAAAGTAGAAGTGTGTAGGAATACTCTGTATAACAGAGAAGTCCTGGATCCCAAATGTTTCTTGGATACAGGACAGAAAAAATCTTGCTATCATTCGTTTTTTTGTGGTTCGTAAATAAATAAGACACACAATCCCATTCATGACATTGCAACGCAGCAGCACGTGATGCAATTTTAAAACAAATATACTGCTCCTTTTTGGACCATGGTGTACTTATCTGCTATTTATTTGTGTACTTACAGTAGTGTGTTTTTTGGTATTAATAACGTGTGCATACTTCATAACCCAGGCTGAAGACTTGTATTTGTGTCGCTGCTTTTAATTGAACTATTCATATCTCACTCTGCACTGTAACTTTTATGAATGCCGGAAAATCTAAAAGCAGGTTTAAATATCCTAATTCTGGGAATTGAAAACACAAATGGTTTAAAAGCCAAATAGTAATATTCTTGTATTGTGTACATTTTTTTTATGTTTCTTTGCTTTTTAAAGAATGTTTTTAAATGCCATTTTATAATGTGTTTCAACTGCACTATTTCTTAATGTTCTTAAAGTCTTTTATTTTTGTAAAGCACTTTGAATTGCCTTGTGCTGTATAAAGAAACGTGCCTTGCCTTACTTAGTTATTTTTAGATATACTTCTGCTGTTGTAATAGTGTAGATTCACCCATTGTGGGACAAATGAAGTCATTTCGATTCTGAAAGACTGACCGGTGTTTGACGAGACAAAATGAGGAGGAAAAAGTCTAATCAACTTCCCGTCCCATTGTACCTCAGCTCATGTAATAATCCAGAGTTTACTTGGCCATTTGGTCACCGCCTCTCCGTGCTAAAGGTTATTTTGGGCGTTTCAAAGACTTTAGCAAACAGTGAGTCATCGAACCCTCCTGTTAATCAAACCTACAGAGCGCAGTTTGATATCAGAAGACAAACAGAGGCTTACCGTGGAGCTGTGTGTTTCCTCTGAGCGCACATCATCTTCCTCTCCGGCAGCAACAACAGCTTCTTCAGACACGATGACTTCCCCCTCTGGAGAAATGCACACAACACAATGCAATCAGTCCAGAACAAATGCCCCAAATGTAGGAATCAATGAAGAGGAGTTGGACTGGAGCAGCTTGTGTCTGTACTAAAACGTCCCTAAAGAAAGAGTTCCCATAGGAGCTATAACCATTAGCATGTACGTTAATTCATCATTCTTTAATTATAAACACAGAATCTGAATGGCACATTGATGGTGCTGTATAATGACCTCTGATGGATTAAAGAGGGTATCTAGAAAGCCTGTTTTAAGTGAATATGACTTGATAAATGTAGAGGAAGTAAACAAATCTCAGAAATGCCTGGAAAAAAAACGGACTTTCTTGAGTTTTTAAGCAGAATCCAGATTGAATATTCAAACCTTTATTTCCAACTTGACTTAGTTAGGGTTCAATATTTAAACATGATACTTAATTTAAATTTATAATATCCCCATTTACACAAGCGTGTACTATAGCGGTCGCAAAATGTTTCCTTCACAATAAGTATTGACAAAAGTCTGTCCAAATGATTCTTTGTGACCTACCTTTGGAAATAGTTTTAGTGCGGTTTGTGTATTAATTGATAAGTTTGTTCGATGATTACGTAAAATCTACTGACTCTATGTACATGAAACTTGGTGGAAGGGTGTGGCATGGGTCAAGAAAGAACCCATTCAATGTTGAAGCATATCTGAATCACGGGGCGGATAAACAAAACAAAAAATCACTTTTGTAAGATAAGCCAATCAAATGATGTCTGGATAATCGGAAAAATGTGTTCCTGATTGGGAAAATTCACATCAACGCCCCCTGATGTCAGAAACAGTTACAATAGCAATGTCCTGATGAAATACTCTACACACACATCTAATTTGTAGCATCTGTGTTATTTCCAAATTAAGACCAAAAGCTCTTAAATGCATCACTGCTGGAGAAGAACTTCCCAACTTCCCGACCATTTGAGGAGCACTTGAATGCATCACTGGTCTTGGTGAAGGTCTGCGCTTCTTAAATGCCATTCTAGTTTATTGATCATTTGTTGGGATGTTGAGATAGTGGCAATTCAAAAGTTGATCATTTCTAAGGAATGTTTTAATTAATTATAATATAATTCTTTTTTTTTGTATTTCAGTTTAGCTTTACCTTAACTGCAAGACTTGTACAAACACTTAAGATTCTTCCCGCCATATTAACAGTAAACTTGAGTGTTGAGAGTTTCTTTACGAATAAATATTGCTTTCATAAAAGGCACTGCTGTTTAATGTAGGTCTATGTTATGCCTTTGTATTAAACTCAAATGCAAGTGTAAGGAAGTGGTGAGAGAGTCTGACTGTGAAAAAGCGAACAAAACATAGTTAACTAATATTATCATGTGTGCATTGTTTACAGTTGATCAATATGTCATGTTTTAAATATCACTGACGTCATCCATCCTGTTGTGACACCCCTGTCTAACCCTGAAACAAGAGAAAGCTTGTCTCTGATCTACGATGCTACCTGAGGCTAGGCTGTAAATATCTCCCCTCGTTCACAATGTCTCCCTGTGTCTCTCTCTCTCTCTCTCTCTCTCTCTCTCTCTCTCTCTCTCTCTCTCTCGCTCTCTCTTTATTGGACTTGGGTGCAGTACAATTACTCCCGATGAGTGCAAATTGCCGACAGAGGAGAGGCTCTCACTTCCTGCTCTGCGCTCACATCAGCTGGCCTGAGTGTTTGTTTTTGGGGAAGCCAGCCTCCAGCCCTGGTC
>NW_011336300.1:0-5701 GCF_000735185.1 Notothenia coriiceps | reverse complement strand
AACACCACAACACACTCACAATATCCTGGGCAGGGCATTTCATCATGGTACAATGGTTGATATGGGGTTCACTGGGTAATGAGTGGCTGATAGAACGGGGCTTCTGATGGGGGCTCCTGTTGGGCTGGGGGACCAGGCTACACCTACAGGGAGAACAGAGAAGATGCATGCGTCTAGTCCTGTGAAAAAGAAAGGAATGATCATCATTCCTTTCTTTTTCACAGGATGCTTTTTCACAGGATGCTTTTTAGACAAAAACGTTGGAGTGTTTGTGCGTGTGTTCACACCACAGCAGATTGCTTGGTGTCAGGACGAGGTGCAGGCTGATGGATGGGGGAGGGGGGTGGGCAGCTCGATACCCCACAACAGAGCCTGACCTCCAGGAAGCTTCTCTTGACTCCCCCCCCCACCATCACTCACAAGCTCTGCCTGCCAAGGGAATATATCCATGGGGGTGCTGTCTCACACGCACGCACGCACGCACACGCACACGCACACGCACCAGACAAACGCTATTCCTGGAACATTAACAACAGTGATAAAGCCATTTAATTAAAAGTGAGCCTGAGCTCGCCCCAAAGGTGTTTTTATGTCCAATTAAATGCTCAAATGAAGCCCTGATATATGGCAGGGTCGTGATTATTTGCACATGTTGTAAATCACACCAGTTTAGCGGTCAAAGATAAATGTTGCTGCTATACAATGACGCACTGTGTTTGGCACAGATTAGATTATCTACACGGTAGTTTTAAATTTTTGTAATGACTCAGTGTAATTTGCATTTTGCACATCCATCAACGCAGCCTACATAATAATCTGATAAATTCTCCATGCATCTGGGTGTCGTTTGTTTTGATGTGACTAATGTGTTTGTCGTTGTGTAAAGATGACAGCAGTCTGTCCCAGACGATGAACTTAAACCCCTCACAGATTGTTGTTGGTTATATCTTATTGTTGACACTTGTGTGCTTGTGTTTAGGAGCAGGTGATTAAGATCTCATGAGATACATTACTTTATGTCATACCATTAAACTATACAGTATGTTTTGTGGAATAGTGAGTTTTCAAGAAATGTTATTAAGAAACAGCAACAATTGTTTTCATTATTTATTGTTTAGTGTAGTGGGAAAGTGCCTGCTAACATTTGCCACAGACCAAGATATTTCTATAGTTTATTTTAACAAAGCACAAATTATAATATAATATTCAAAATATAATATTATTTTTTATATCGTATACCGCAAAGAAAATGCTGGAACATGAGAAATTTCTTGGAAATGGAAATAAAAACAACATCCCGTCCTGAGACAGATATTGTCTTACGGTATATATTGTCTCTCTCTCTGGTTGTGCATATGTATCTTAGGAAAACATTTTCAGGGTTTTGATTCCAAACAGAGGTCTCCATTTCAAATATATGCACTTGTGGTCTTATCTCTTTCTCGGTCTGTGTCACTGTGTGTCTGTGCTCTTATTAAAGCTGGCCCAGTGCTGGGGATTACTAAGGCTTTGTTGGAGGGGTTTAAAGGAAGGGTCAAAGTGCACCCACTTAATATGGGCCCCAAAGGGCCTCCTGGGTAATTGCCAGTGCCTAATAAACTTCTAGACATCCTCTTCTCACTCAGATCTGTAGAGTGCACAGGGCATGATGGGAAAGATCGCAGCCCCTGGAGCCCCTGTCTCAGAACGGTGTGTGACAGGTCACGGCGGCGGGCCTTTAACCCTCGCCATGGTAATTCAGACCTGGGGTGCATCACTCTCCCATATGTCCCTCCCCACTATGCGTGATAGAACAGGTTACTGATCAATTTAGCCAGCTTTTGTAATCTCCTTTGAATAGTCATGGGGGGGGGGAAATGTCAGCAGCAGGTAGATAAGGTCAGGGGTGTGATCTGGAATATCATTCCAGGATTGGAAGGGCCAATGGGATTTGGAGAGGCCCAAATGTGCTGTGCTAAGTAATTGGCCATAAGAAAGGAGCTCTGACTGATCCCTCTCAGGGCAAAGAGAAGCACAGAGTCCGTTAGCTAATGATGAAATTAGAAATATGCTTCCTTAAACATTGATATGACCTTGATTAGAAACAAACAGGCTGATTTATTTTCTCATTTACACATCCACAATCACCCTAATTCAAAGAGGAAGCTTCATTATCTCAACAAGAAGAGGAAATGCAGCTTAAAGCCTGACATTGAGATACAACCCATTTCCCACCGAAACCTTGTTTTACAGATAAAGAAATGTGTGAGTGTAAGGTCGTATGGACACATAGATATATGGATGGTAATGATAATGTCCTGTGCTGTCATTAGAGGAGCTGTGGCATTAATCAGAGGACAATGTGACATTACAGCAACATCAGTGTTTTTCCACACAGATGTTCAAACATGCATGCATACGATGGTTTCTACCCGTTGTGCATACATATGTGCATAAATGAAATATACATGCACATGTGTGCTGTACACATTCCATGAGATTTAATAAGTTGCAGCTTTACGTGAATATCAAATCATGTGACTTGGTCAATATGAGCTTTGAAGACAAATGTAACCAGAACACTTGAACATACTGCTTTAAGACACATTGCAAAATGATCACTATTCAAATATGTGGGGATAAAATCCAGTTTGAGTGTGAGTATTAGCCTTTCTCCTGTTGGAAGGGTTTGGAAAGAGTTTTAAAACAGTCACATCGAGAAGAAGCACTTTCCTCTCACACACAGAACATCTATTTCAGTAGTTGTCCTGAAAAGTCTGTGAAGTGCAATTGTGAGGGTAAACTAGGACAACGCTTTCTGACATGACTTGCACTCTTTTAGGTGGAGTAACTGAATTCTCTTTGATCTCTCTCACAGTCTCACCAGCGCTGCAGATTTCTGCAAAGTGAGGCATGAGCGGAAGTCTTTACATTGATATTACTTATTGATATTGGTACTGAGATATCTATGGCAAGCCATTTGAGTATTTATTCCATATCCTTGATATCAGACGGCAGCTGCCTACACTAGTTGACTCTTTGATTTCACTTGTTAGATATATGGTCAAACTAGTTTGGCACTCTGCTTTACTAGTTAAATAAAACATTACACTAGTCACTCTTTTTCAGCAACTAGTGGCACTTTTGTCCGACTAGTTAGCACATAAGCCTTACTAGTGACGCCAGGAGCAGTACTAGTAGCACCAAAGTCCCAACTTGTAAGCTTTTTGATGAACTAGTAACCCTCTGACCGTACTAGTGACCCTAAAAGTTTTACAAGTTAACTAGTGTGCTGCAAAAGCTCTGACATGTTAACTAGTTACATAAAAGAAGCAGAACTAGTTAACTAGTGGCATACATTTATCTGCACTAGTTAACTAGTAGCACCCAGAATCACTCACTAGTTAACCAGTAAAGGCAAAAGGTTCACTAGTTAACTAGTAGCACCCAGAATCACTCACTAGTTAACCAGTAAAGGCAAAAGGTTCACTAGTTAACTAGTGGCACCCAGCATCACTCACTAGTTAACCAGTAAAGGCAAAAGGTTCACTAGTTAACTAGTAGCACCTAGAATCACTCACTAGTTAACTAAAGGCAAAAGGTTCACTAGTTAACTAGTGGGGCTCAAAATGTCTACACTTTAACTAGTGAACCCTTTGCCCTTTACTAGTTAACTAGTGAGATACATTTAAATTCCACTAGTGAACTAGTGAGGCTTAAAATGTTCACTAGTAGTACTAGTGGATCCCAAATGTGCACTAGTCACACTCGTTGCACACAGGGGCGGCGCCAGGGGGGAGCTAGGGGGTGCTGAAACACCCCCCAGGATTGCCAAAGCACCCCCTAAGCACCCCCAAGAAATATGTGGTTTTTTTTTTTCGTTTTTAAAAAAAAATTATTATTATTTTTATTAAATTCAATTAGAAAAAGTATTGATTACATCAATGCAAATGTGAAACAAACACATTTTTGACCAAAAACATAAAGCCAACACATGATTAGGCCAATGGCCAGCACCCATTCGATTTTTGACCTACCCATAGGCTAAATTACTTTGTGACACTTCAGTGACTTCCTGTTAGCTAGAGCGCCAAATTATTTGCTAACAGCAATGTGAAAAATTGATAGTTTTGTAGTCCTTAAACGTCCGCGTGTGGACACTCAATCAAAACCACCTGAAAGCGAGAGGGATTCTGCACATAATAGGCCTCGTGAGTACAAGTAGCTTACTTCTGGGTCTCTGTGTTTCATTCAAGACACATCTCTGTGTGTGTGTGTGTGTGTGTGTGTGTGTGTGTGTGTGTGTGTGTGTGTGTGTGTGTGTGTGTGGCACGAGCTATTTTGTGTGCGTGCGCGAGCGAGAGAGCTCGCGCACCGGTGGGAATCTACCGGAGACCGTTGTGGTTAGCATCTGGTGCTAACTAGCCAGGCTAACGGATATAAGGAGCTTTTTCAACAACAAGGTGGAGGGAGAACTCTCTCCTGTCAGACTGAGAGTCTCAGATAACCTCAGCTCAGGTGAAGTAAAGGACAGTGTTTAGATAGTTAACTTTAGTCTAGTTATCTCAGTGGGTCTCAAACGGTTGGTTTTAAAAGGAGAGTGATTTGTAAAATATCTATAAAGAAATAGAAAATCTGTTTACAGTTCTGTTTCATATGGGTGTTGAGAGATGTATCCATAGATCTCTTCGTATGCTCTCAAAGTGCACCAAATTCATGCTTTTAACTTCAATATTAAAAAAAAAATAGGAGGGTCCTCTCCCCTCTTGTAAAAATAGCAATTTACCCCTGCTTACACCTATATGCCGTGAGCTGATTATTGATCCTTCACTGTGTGCGTCAGAGTCCTGCATCGGGTACCGCGGGTACCCGACGGGTGACCCGCAAAAAAGGTGATTCGCGGGTGGTATAACGCTTTTTTCCGGGGTCGGTTCTGGGTAAAACAAAGATGATGCGGGTCGGGTCGCGGGTGTTGCATAATAATAATTTAGTTTAATGTTTAAATCCTCAGACCTCTCCTCAGCGGGACCGCGCATAATCATAACCTCTACAGCGCATCAATCTGCTGCTGAGCGCGCCACATTCGAAATGGCTCAGGTGAAGCTCTCTAGCGGAGAATACAGCATTTTCAATAACACTTCCTCAAGAGCGAAATCCAACGTCTGGGAGGCGTTTGGTGTCATCCTAGATGGAGAAAATAACCAACATCCCACGCTTTTTGAGACAAATATGCTTATGTTAATAATTGCACGTTTTCACTGCTCATATATATGCGGGTTCGGGTCGGGTTGCGGATCCTGTGCCGACGGGTCGGGTCGGGTTGCGGAACTAATTGGCAATATGTGCGGGTATAGGGGCGGGTTCAGTATTGCACGTCGCGGGTGCGGGGCGGGAGCGGGTCTTGAAAATCAGACCCGTGCAGGACTCTGTGCGTGTGGGGAGTGTTGCAGTAGAAAATTCAACTGTAGCGCTGGTGCATTAATGGGAAACCCTTAATGTTTGAGCACCCTCTATGAAACGTCAAGCTACCCCACGGCACCCACTACAGAAAATCTCTGGCGCCGCCACTGATCCACTCTGTTAACACACAACTGTCTTTCCATTCCCCATAACATTGTGTTAGGGAATGTGCCATCAGCTGTGGAGCTACAGCTATGAAGTTGTGATACTCCCTGGTGGCCCACTCCGCCGTCAAACCCCCCATAAAAGGAAGTTTGACCCA
>NW_011336299.1:0-2024 GCF_000735185.1 Notothenia coriiceps | reverse complement strand
GTCGATGATCTCAATGGGACCACCTGGTTAAATAAAGGTTTAATAATAATAATAAAATAATATATTGATGAAACCAGTATAATAGGGGACCTTTAAGCTGTTCTCATTGAATGGATAACATCGAGGTTTGAACGTGTTTACAGATGGTGAGCTGCATGGATTTCCTCCACGGGGTTTTGTGTCCCTCATGCCCCCTCTGAGTCATAATGAATAGCTGCATGATAATAATGGACAACAAACATGAGAGCTTCACAGATAGAAAAGTGCTCTGTGTTTATGTCCCTCTGCAGGAGGGTATTAACGGCATCTACTCGCCTAAATAACCTTGAAGCTCATGGCTTAATAAAAGCAATCATTCAAATGATGACCATGTTAGCACCATAGATATTTCCTGCAGCACTAACTACATGATTCGACTACATGGGGGCTCAGTTGGATTAATTTTGAGTTAAAATGATCGCAATCTGTCACTCGGACCACTGCTGTGCTAACATTCTCAAATATTCAGTGTTTCATCTCTGCTCAGGAGCCACGTAGTGAGTTATGATGAGACAAACACATTTCCATACAAGAAAACAAAGACAAGGAGCGGATGAATAGCTTTTTCTCTGCTTAAATAAATTGTCAGATTAAGTTATGGTGACAAGCGTCGGGGCTCAGCTGGAGAGAGCTGACTCACCGATTGTTTCTCTGTTACTCTGGGGAAATGTTTATTACATGGAGACTGAAACGCAGAATTAACCATGCAGGGGAAACTTTACCCATTATCCCCCCTCGATATCCAAGGATTAGACGCGCTCTTGATTTAGTTGCCAACAAGAACAGCAACAGGGGGAATATCTGAAACACAGCAGGAACATTATCAATCTGAGCCGTGTTAAAGGGGCAGTACACCTTAAATACTTCTCTTACCTTAACATCTAAAAGGGGTGGAAGAAGTAGAATAAGTAATAAAAAAAATACTCAGTTAGAAGTAAAAGTGGAAACATTTCTAAGGAAAACTCATTTATGCCTTTCAAGGGACTATACATATGTGTATGGGACCCCTGATAAGAGCAACTTATAACCATGGCTGTTGAATTTCAAGTTTTTGTTTTTTGATATCTTTTTTTTTATTTTTTTAGTTCTCTACATTTTTACTATGCTAAGAAAAGCTAGCATGTACAATGAGTTGTGTTGAACGTACAAACACAACTCTTAAAGGGGACCTATCATGCAAAATCCACTTGTTCATGTCTCTTCTACATCAACATGTGTCCCCTCTTCTTCATGTCTCTTCTACATCAACATGTGTCCCCTCTGTCTCCATGTCTCTTCTACATCAACATGTGTCCCCTCTTCTTCATGTCTCTTCTACATCAACATGTGTCCCCTCTTCTTCATGTCTCTTCTACATCAACATGTGTCCCCTCTTCTTCATGTCTCTTCTACATCAACATGTGTCCCCTCTTCTTCATGTCTCTTCTACATCAACATGTGTCCCCTCTTCTTCATGTCTCTTCTACATCAACATGTGTCCCCTCTTCTTCATGTCTCTTCTTCATCAACATGTGTCCCCTCTTCTTCATGTCTCTTCTACATCAACATGTGTCCCCTCTTCTTCATGTCTCTTCTACATCAACATGTGTCCCCTCTTCTTCATGTCTCTTCTACATCAACATGTGTCCCCTCTTCTTCATGTCTCTTCTACATCAACATGTGTCCCCTCTTCTTCATGTCTCTTCTACATCAACATGTGTCCCCTCTTCTTCATGTCTCTTCTACATCAACATGTGTCCCCTCTTCTTCATGTCTCTTCTACATCAACATGTGTCCCCTCTTCTTCATGTCTCTTCTACATCAACATGTGTCCCCTCTTCTTCATGTCTCTTCTACATCAACATGTGTCCCCTCTTCTTCATGTCTCTTCTACATCAACATGTGTCCCCTCTTCTCCATGTGTCCCCTCTGTGGAAAGAGACTCTGAAAGTTTCAGGAACAAAGATTCTCTCTCTTTTTGTCCTGATCCATTTCTATAAAAACCT
>NW_011336298.1:0-4637 GCF_000735185.1 Notothenia coriiceps | reverse complement strand
TTCTTCATTTCATGGAATGTTAAATACCTGGCAAGGTCGGAGATCAGTGGGCGGAACCTCTGAAGTGTGGTCGCTGTGCTCAGGAGTTTATTGTTGTGAGGACTTTCCCCCCTATATATTGTGTCACTCACGTTTCCTCTGCCCTTTTTGTAAACGTTCCACGTGAGAGAAATTGATGTAAAACTGATCGTTTTATCTGTTGTCAGGTGCGGGCCCTTTTTGTAAATGTTCCACGTGAGAGGAGTCACTGTGAGGGAAATTGATGTACAACTGATCGTTTTATCTGTTGTCAGTAATTAAACGGAGATCGTCTCAACTTTACGCTGGCTCGGACGTCCATTAACAACACAACGCAGAGACCGCTTAACCACACCGGTTACACATAGCCATCTGCTAAGTTAACCCCAAAACAAACATTACAACTGACCAGAATAAATATAAATGCACTCCCATCTAAGACAGAAAACCCTGTGCCTATCCCGCCACTTGGTTCGTCCCGGAACCTTCTCTGGTCAGTGTTTGTTCCCCCCGAGGACCTTTTGGCCGAACACACTGTAGCGGACACAGGACGAGACAGCGGCCGTTTCTCTTTCGCGAGGATGCTGGCTTGGTAGTCGCGTACTTCCAAGTCACTTCCTTCAGAAACTAAGCAAGTATACTTTCAAGCCACGGCTTCGGAAAACGAAGAAGAATGGAACAGGCTAACAAGTGTGCCACTTTCTCTAACGGTTTCAACATAAACTGTACCGAAAATAAATACCTCACGATGTCTATCTAATTATGAACTTGCTTTACTTTCACGGAACACATTTTTGGTGATAACAAACAAATGTAACAAAGTAACATATTTACCAACACATGTTCTACGCCACACTACATACTTACATTTGGTAAGGGTGCTATCAGCAACTAATCTCTCCCCGCAGAGAGAGTGTGTTAGTGTGTGAAGAGCTCCACGGATTGGTCCATTTGGGTATGGGCACGTCACCATACCCAGGAAGAAAAAGAGAAATCTCCAACGAGGCGTTCTGGGGCAGCATAGGCTGCATCTCACTTCGGTTAAATTAAATCCTTGCGTCCCTCACTTGCGTCGTTTCCCTGCGTTTAGTCCCTCCCACGAGGGAAGCATGGAGAGACGCAAGGAAATTACGAGAAGCAGGGAAATGAGTTTTAAGAGCAATGGGACGTCCTTTCCTCCGGAGCGTCACGTGAAGCAACGTCCGTTTGTGATGACTCTGCACAGCTGATCGTCTGACAGCAGCCAGCTCTGTCCCCGTTATTTTCACAAACACCCCCGCCTCTGTTAGTACACATTTACTGACATCAACATTTGTATCATCTGTTGTAGACCCAAATAAATAAAATAAAATAAGAACTCATTCTCAAAAAAGATAAACGCCATTCTTAAAATGTATAAACGAACAATAGTTTGATTAATATTGATTAGAGTGCACAAAATAAATAAAATTATTCAGAGAAGAAAAACAGATATGTTATCTATCAAAACCCAGTTAGATTAACATTCATTGGATTGCACACTTTGTTTGTTTGTTTGGATATGTAGCAAATTAACATTTTAAATAGCACTTAATGACTGACTTAATGAAAATGACAATAAATGAAAATGTAAAACAAAAAAAGCGATCATGAAAATGTTAACCTGAGGATGGTCTGGTAGTTCCTCGATTATCGCTCCTCCGTTATCGCTCCTCGATCCTCCGGCAAAAATAAGGCCACTGGGACGGTACTCAAGATGGCGCAGACAAATCAACTTCCGGTGATGCCGGGCCCGAGGAGTGAAGAAATGAAAAATAACCGAAGTGAGACGCACCCATAGACAGGTATTTTCTGTGTTAGAGTTGTACTCGATACAGGGTGTACTTTGAGGGTTTGTGACTCTGCACACCGTTTACATGCATAAAAACCGTCATAACACACAAGGGGACGGGTAACCGGAAAAGCATGACATGGGACCTTTAAGATACAACAATAGACCTTTTAAGAGGAGAATTACTGAACATAGTTGTTTTATGCCAAGTAGATTAAGGAGTATGAAGTCTATGAAAGTGTTCATATTGAACGTATGCTCACCATCCACATAAAGCTGCAAGCATTCTCAGCTCTGACCTTGAATAGGTGGGTGAGGGTATTATTATACGGATATACATACATTTATATACGACCCACAGATGTATTATTAACATTTGAACGATAACATTGGAACACACACACACAAACACACACACACACACACACACACACACACACACACACACACACACACACACACACTGCCCCTACGGGGGGGATTTGAAATCTCCGAAGGGACACATTTCCAATGATTACTTTCAGCTGTGACTTTTGCTCAATCATCTGGGTCATCTGACATAATAGACAAGTTGCCATATGTGCCTATATTTATGCCTTTACCCTACTAGCAGAACAAGGACTAAAAAGAGAGAGCGATTGACTGTGTGTCAAAAGAGTGAGACTTTGGTTTTGTGCAGCATTCCTCTCTTCAGGGCAGACATTAATGTTTTTACTTTTCAGCTTTGCACTTTGAGCTGAAATTCTGAAGCTTGCAAAATTCTCCTTAGAAGCTAGAATATTAGCAACATATTTTCTAAAAAGGTTATCAGTACACTTTGAAAACACTCCTGAAGTTTATTTTTGATAATCAATCTGCAATGTTTCTTCTTTTGTTTATGTATGTTGATTGTGGAAGAATGACTTTTAGGCAGAAATTAACATTTGAAATGTATGATTAAAATAGTTGATTTTGCATTTCTGAGGATTCTCTGCTGCTGCCCACTTTGTGGACAACACAGTAATGTGTTTGCACTAGTGCTTTCAAGAAAATAACATTTAACACATCATACAGCATGTAAAAGTGTTGGGAGGAAATAAACACAAATGAACCTGCTACAAAACTAACTTGTACAAATGTAATCTATGGTTTTGAGTTTAGAAACAGTTAAGAAACAGTAGTGTAACTTATTTCTCTGTGAAACTGTTCATAAGAACTACACTTGGTTACATAAAACCATCTTTAACAATTGTACATAGCCAGGTTTGTTCTTCTTTGGATATGCTAAGCAATTATTTTTGACTTATGATGACAAGGCCATTTATTACACTGTTAAATATGGACTGGCCTGTCTTCACTTGTACAAAATAAATCTTAATATCTTTTTTCCTCTTCTTCTGTATTTTTGTTTCTGTCCTCAGGACGAGAAGAACCAAGTGTTGGTGACCAACGCCTGGCTGCAGCTGGTAAGTCGTAGCTTTAGAACGGCACATTATCATCATTATAATGTTTTTTAATTATAATGCTGATTTTATTACAGAATTATCTTCTCAACACGCTGTGACTGTGTTTTCTCAAATTACCATTCCCACTACATTAATTGCTTGTTGATGATATTGAAATTTTAGCGGGTGCTAGCGAAACTGGAACTCTGGAAAGAGACACTCCCTTTTGTGTGGCCATGTTCAATGCTGGCATCAGCACACTCCAGAAGACATCGCTTTAGGCACATTTTTAAGCGGAAAGTGAGACGGGCGGCGGAGGAAGAAAGAGTGCAGAATATTTAACTGGCAGTCTACTTGATAGTTAATGGACTTAATGCCAACAAACATATTCAGTTTCATAGCCTCCAGCAAAATTAGTCTGTGTTGCAGTTTTAAGTTTTAAGCTGTCAGTTATGCCTGTGTCCTTAACAAGCTGGGGTGCTAGTGGAGCCTCGCAGCGGCGAAACTGTGGCGCGCTTACACTGTAGGTGCAACGCGTTTGGAGGTGTGGGTGCTAGTGGAGCCTCGCAGATGGGGGTGCTGCAGCCCCCTCAGCACCCCCCCTTCTCGCGTCCATGGTGCTCAGGCTGAGTTTCGCGATGTCTCGCTGTCTCGCAGACCCCACGCAGCAACCAGGAAACGACACCAGTAATAGAGCTCACACTGTCCCCTCCTCACATCAGCGAGCTGCGCAACTTCCCGCCAGCATTCTCATCTGTTTGTCATTACTGGTGTCATTTTCTGGTTGCTAACAAACACCATTGTAACACATAATCACTGATGTTCCGCTGTAACAGTGGTGGACTCATCAGAACAGAGTGGGCGAGCTGACCAATCAGAGCACAGTGGGCTCATAGGGGGGGGGGGGCAGGAGCTCCAACAAGCCGTTTAGGACAGAGAGTGAATACACATACTATACAGAGATGCTGTATGAGAAACCTATAGGCGCGTTCACACCAAGTACTTTTCCCACAAAGGTTCCTGAGAACTGCGATTTAGTTGCGTTCACACCAAAAAGTCCCAGGAACTAAATTAGTTCTTTTGTACCCCCTTTTCCATCCCTGCTAGAGAGCAGGGACTTTCGTGGGAGAAAAAGGTTCCTGTGTCTGATTGGCTGGGCGGATTGCAAACCACGCCCCGTCAAACTCCCAAAAAATGTTGTGAAGCCGCCATTTTATTATCCTCGCATTGCATTATTAGCATTAGCATTAGCCCAGCGCAGAAACGCAGAGAGACTAACTTATGACAACTCAAAATAAAACATGGGAGCGGTGGAGATGAGGAGGTGTCAGCGTTCTGGCCGTTTACTCAGAAGGCTTCAGTAGAAGCTGCTGGGACTCCCAGCA
>NW_011336297.1:0-1802 GCF_000735185.1 Notothenia coriiceps | reverse complement strand
TGTCAAGGAACTTGAGCATCTTGAAGTGTACTTTTTGTGTATTTCGGGTTCGATAATGTGGCCTTTTTGGCAGTTTAACTAAAGGTGTGCGGCTGCTGTGGTGGGGAGTCGATGAGGCTGAACTTGCAATGGGTTTAATGGAGACATCTTGAAAGTTGTTGTCACTTCATGCCCTGAAGAGGCATTTTGTTTAATTATTTTGCTTAATTTTTTTCTTTTTTTTAAGCTATGAGATGTTTTCCTACGTTTCTCATGAACAACTATGTCTCAGGAATGTAGGGTTTGGGAATTATGGCAGGTTTAAAAGAAAATATGAAGACAAAATTAAATCTGTCCTCCACTCTAGCTGTGACATCACTCACTCTAAAATCTGAAGAAGGCCTCTTTACTGAACAATGTTTAATATCTCTAAAAGTACAAATCAGATTTAAAAGTTGTGTAACACGAATAATTTCAGAAAGATGTGTAACATTTTAAAGTTGGAATGAGGTTTCTGAGTGAAAGTATGAAGGAGCAGTTAGCAGTTGAAGAAAGAGCAGTTAGCAGTTGAAGTTGCATGAAGATTGTTGAAGTCTGAAGAGTTTCTCCATTGACTTCCATGTTAAAAATGTGATGAATTATGGGATGTATCTCTTGAATTATGAAAGTTATGAATGATAAAAGTAATATCCATTGATTCCCGACCGAGCTGAACGTTTTGATGTTCGAGCGGAGTTTCTGCGATGTGGAATGTGGGAGAAGAAGAGGGCCAAAATAACAGGCGGAATAATAAAGAATTTTGTGCTTAGAAGAACAGATAGTTGGAATGCTGTTAACAGCCTTCCAACTAAATAATTTAATTTCTGTAAGAAAAACATGTTTTCATGCATTTTTAGATGGTTAATAACAAGCATTACAATGTCTAAAGAGACTCACTGTGTATTAGACTCAATACTCGCTAGTTGTACTTTTGCGGTCATCCAATTCGCTAGGTGGCGATGTTGCAAAAAACGAGGGTCCTGGGAGTGCGGTCCCAGGAGTGCGGTCCTGAGACTGTAGCCTCCGACGCTGCAGCTTCATACTATTGTTCCCAGCAGCTTCTACTGAAGCCTTCCGAGAAATCGCCAGAAACGCCGACACCTCCTCATCTCCACCGCTCCGATGTTTTCTTTTGTATTGCCATAAGTTAGTCTCTCTCCATTTGTGCGCTGGGCTAATGCTAATAATGGAAATGCGAGGAAAATAAAATGGCGGCTTCACAAGACTTTTCAGAGTTTTACGGGGCGTGGTTTGCAATCCTCCCAGCCAATCAGAAATGGGAACCTTTTTCTCCCATGAAAGTACCTGCTCTCTAGCAGGGACTGAAAAGGGGGTAAAAAGGTTCTCATGAACTAAGTTCTAGTTCCGGATTTTTTTGGTGTGAACGCGACATTTTCGGAACTATATCGGAGCTATACTGGGAAAAGTACTCCGGTGTGAAAGCGCCTATTGAAGATCATTTTCTTAGTGGCCAAAGGGTGTTACTACAACTTCCGTGTCGTTCCGTGACGTCATTGGGCCGAAAGACTTGTTCCTATTGACTTACAAGATAAAGAGACGTCTGTAAACCATCATTTTTATTGTAAATAATGTTATGAATATACATCATCATCCCTAAAACAAATACGTCTGTCCGTCCCGGGAGAGGCATCCCTCCTCTGTTGCTCTCCCTGAGGTTTCTCCCATTTTTCCCTTTAAACTGTGGGTTTTCTCCGGAGGTTTTTCCTTGTACGATGTGAGGGTCTAAGGACAGAGGGTGTCATATTGTCATACTGATATTCTGT
>NW_011336296.1:0-3620 GCF_000735185.1 Notothenia coriiceps | reverse complement strand
GAGTACTTTTCCCTGAGGGAAGATTACGCAAATGAGCCGCTGACGTCACTTCTTCTGCTTTGGGTTTACTGGCAGGCCGCAAACAACTTCACGGCGTATACTGCCACCCGGAGTCCCCGGCCGGAAGTCCCCGGAGTTGGGGACTGGCTTCGGTAGAAGCTGCTGGGACCCCCAGCAGCTTCTACTGACGCCTTCCGAGTAAATCGCCAGAACGCCGACACCTCCTCATCTCCACCGCTCCCATGTTTTCTTTTGTGTTGCCATAAGTTAGTCTCTCTGCGTTTGTGCGCGGGGCTAATGCTAATAATGCTAATGCGAGGATAATAAAATGGTGGCTCTACAAAACATTTCAGAGTTTTACGGGGCGTGGTTTACAATTCGCCCAGCCAATCAGAACTGGGCCACTTTTTTCCCCCAGGAAAGTACCATCTCTCAGCAGGCACTAAAAATGGGGGTAAAAGTTCCCGGCACTAATTGCTCTTTTTGGTGTGAACGCGACATAAGGGGTACTAACGGAACTAAACGCGAAAAGTACGGGGAAAAGTACTCTGGTGTGAACGCGGCTAATGGGAGAAAGTCTTTCTGGGCCCAGTGACGTCATGACGGACTGATGCAGAAGTTGTAGTACCGCCGTTTGGCCACCAGGAACATTTTCCTCAGAGTCCGGCGCCCCTCAGGGCGGTGTGCTCAGCCCTCTCCTCTTTTCCCTGTTCACACGTGGCCACACACAGCTCCAACACCATTGAGAGGTTTGCTGACCACACGGAGAGAGGAGGTCGAAAACCTGACATCTTGGTGACAAACATCAAACTAAACCCATCCAAGGACTGGAAAATCACCTATTATTGTCCTCGTAACACCACTCTCTCCACCCACCTGGGGAAATAAGGACACTATAGAACTGGAGGATGAAACCCTCTTTAATGTTCACACACACACACACACACACACACACACGCACGCACGCACGCACGCACGCACGCACACACACACACACACACACACACACGCACACGCACACGCATGCACACAGTGGAATTGTACCTCTGCATTTAATCCATCCTAGTACTGGAAGACGTGGGCAGATATTGCCCGGGGAGCAATGGGGAGTGGAGGGCCTTAATAATAATAATTAATAATCCATTTTATTTATAGAGCGCTTTTCATGAAACTTAAAGACATTTTACAGAGTACAAATTCATAAAAACATAATTAAAACAACACAATTAAAATATATAAAACACAACATTAATTACAGATGTATTTATTTATTCATTTATCTTTAACAGGGACAGTGCGCTTTGATCAACATTTCTGTAAATGTGCCAGAGGCTATTTTGGATCTGTAGTCCCTGGACAGATTTTGTAAGTCAACCTAAAACTAATTTCATTTTAAACAAGTAAATACAATCAAATAAAAACATGCAACATAAAGTACTGGAATACTTAATAAAACTAAATTAAAAAAACAGAACATTAAAACTAAATAAAGTAAACAAAACAAAGCACATGTTAACCCAGGCAGAGCATTGTGAGGAGCAGGAGATGCTGTCAGAGGTTCAGATTCCTCACTACCCGGGTTTTGAGTTGGGATTTAAATAAAAATAAATGTAGTGTGGTCTGGTTGGAGATTAAAAGCAGCTTCCCACAGCAGGACCTCCATAAGTACCACACTCCGTATTCTAAGTCTGCTCGGGGACTTGAACCAGTGACCCTAAGGCTCCCAGTACAAGCCCCTACTTTTTAATTGTTTTATGATAAAAGTAGCATTTTTACATTTTATTACACTTTACATAATTTTTACGAAAACAGTCCAATATGTAAAATTATTTTAGCAAAAGCCTAAATCATAAAATTAATAAACATCCATACATCAAAACGCAATTGCAGAAACCAATAAACCAAAAGAAACATACATAAATTAAATAAACCAATGAAAATGAAGAAATGTCATGTTTCGTTATGAATGAAGCATAATCACACGCAGTCAAACTGAAATGTCAAACCCCGTCGTCCCCGACCAGCGAACGTGCTTCACTGCTGGACAGCCTACAGGACATTAGAACATGGATTTAAATTCTTTCCCCGTCAGCAAAGTATGAAACCTGCATCTCTCTCTCTGTGAGATCCTGTCCTTTGAAATACTCCAGTTATTCATTTCATTAGTTCAGCTCTTAAGCTGTTAACTGTATGATCAGTGTTTTGTGTTTAAGAGGCTTTTACAGAAACGTCAGCTTTATGAACACTTTCCCTTTTCGCTTGAACAAAAGAAGCAGATTTATCTCCAAATGTAATTTAAAGACGTGTTTGTAGACTCCTGTTGATGACTCAGGTACAGTTCAATCATTCCTCTTAACATAGCATGACTTTAGGCCTCAGTGTGAGTGGGGAGGGGCAGAGAGGCGTGATGGGACCCTCAGGAGTACCATCAGATATATTATATACGATCAATCAATCAATCAATCAATCAATCAATCAATCAATCAACAACTTTATTAATCCTGCAAGGGGCAATTGGTTAAGAGCAGCTTGTGTCACAGGCAGGAACACACAGGAAGAAACCATCAGATAAATAGGATCAGATATTGTTCCAGAGCAGCTGCCCCTCTTCCTGTGCGCTGGTATAAAGAAACAACAGCATGTGAGATGTTCAGAGAGACGGAAGAGAGACGACGCTCTACCTAAACTATTTCCCAACGTAATAAAGTATACGTATATCTATAAAGTTCATATCTCTACCTGTCATGGACCACCTGCTGCTGCTGCTGCTGCTGCTGCTGCTGCTGCTGCTGCTGCTGCTGCTGAGGGGCTCAGGTAGGACTTTACACTTTATTATGAAACCCAGAACAAACTGCGTAAAGGTTTTTATTCTGTTCTTCTCGTGGTAAATATAAATATTTTAATTCAACATCCAATCAATGCATTGACATCCTGTCACATTTAGACCTTGGGTTTTGGAGCCCCTCAACTAGATTCAGGTGAACTTCAAACCCCTCTTTTTTGACGCCTCTGTTCACACTGATCTTTATCATTATTATTTTAATGGGTTAACTTTTACGATAGTTAAAAGTACTGAGTGACTCTAGAGGAGAGTTACGCTTATCGTGCCTTCGACTCCACTCTGTATTCATCATTCTAAAACACAACTCCTGCTAACTGATCATAGTTTCTGCATTTAAGATCATTCTATTTATTATTATTATTTCATTTCACTGTGTTGCTCACAAACAGGAGGAATGACTCAATGAGGTGTGACGTGGAAATCCAATAGTATGAAATAAAAGGTGTTGAAAAACAAATATTTGATCATATAATATCAGGAAGTTCAGTTATATTTTAGTTTTAAATCTGACAATAGTAAGCATAATTGGAAAATAAATTAAATGAACATTTGTGTCTTCAGAGATGCTGCAAAGAGCAAAAAAAATAGATAATAATGAATCTGTTCATTCACTGAACACACACACACACACACACACACACACACACACACACACACACACACACACACACACACACACACACACACACACACACACACACACATACACACACACACTACTACGTAACTAACTTACGTAATATTACGTATACTACGTACTAACGTAACGTTACTACCG
>NW_011336295.1:3859-10908 GCF_000735185.1 Notothenia coriiceps | reverse complement strand
ATACATAGGCCTATGTAAAACTTTTTTCTGTATTTGGATTTTATTTACATGTATATGAAACAGAACACATTTGTATGTGCATTGAAAAACACAAGTGTAGATACGGAAATACAAGTGTGAATCCTTTTGTGGATCATGAAATACAAGTGTGAATCCTTCTGTGTGCATGTGTGTATTATGAGACTGTTCTGTGCCCATAGGGCGGGTCTTCGCGAAATGCGGGTGGGAAAAATGTGTGTTTAAAAAAAAAAGTCAGAGCGAGTGTTAACAGCTCATCTAGTTGCATCTGTACTGTAGCCTAGTTTCACCTACCGGGGACCCCGGGGTGGCATGGGGTGGCATCTGCCACCCTAAAAATAGGCCTTGCCACCCCAGTTGGCAGCTTTGTTTTGAAAGAAAAGTTGTGGCTCATCGGACATTTATGAGAGAACGTCTCTAATGTCCGAGTGCAAGTGAATGCAGCACTAGACGTACGTCTTGTAACCCCTCCCCCGGCCATGGCGCGAGCGTTGAAATATGATTAGCGGCGACTTCATTTGAACGGGACAGCGCAAAACGAGAAGCATTCGGACCCAAGGAATGAGGTATTTGCGGTCTACAATGACAGAGAAGAGACTGTCAGGTTGGCTGTAATCAGCATTGAATCAAAACGCACTAAAGCTTTGGATCTTACTAATTTTGTGAGAAGTTTTGCTGAACAAAATGGTAATCGCCGCATGCTCATGTCAACTTGATGCTCTGCTCACGGATGAGCATACAAAACTGTTAAGATGATGACCTTACATGTGTAAATATATGTTTTTCTTTGTGGGGGTCTGCCCCCAAAAAACAGCTTGAAGTCCTGAGAAAGTCAAATAAGACGGTGTGTAAAACTACACTGCCCAGCCAACAGAAAATAACCACTTTGATTGAACTAGGCCAGTAGGTGAGGACTTTCCACTGGATCATAACTGAAGTATAAAGAATGCATGACTGAAGTGATGGAGACCATGTTTGAAGGCAAACTAAAAGAGGAAATAACAGGTCAAGCAAATCCCCCTCTCAGATTCCACAGCAACCAGAAGAACATAAATACTGGCTGGTGATTTGATGAATCAGCTTTGTGAAGGAATAAAAAAATGCACAGTGCATTTCCTTAGCTGTGGATGAGTCCACTGATGAGGCAAAGGGGGAGTTTGTTGAAGATGTGTTGGGCCTGATTAACCTCAGTGGACACACAAGGGGGCAAGACATTTATAAAGCAATAATGGGAATGCTGAAAGAAAGAGGGTGCGGCTGCCTTTATTCATAACTGCTCTTACACTGCCACTCTGAGGGATCAAGCACAGACACAATAACAATGAAAACTGCTGCATACAGATTATTTTTGTTTTTGCAACCTCGTGTTAAGAATTTTGGTGCAATTGTTTAAAAGTTTGAATGACCGTAATAAACGGACCTTCGTCTTATTAAAACATTTCTTTGGACCTTTAAGATTTGTATTTGAGTAACCCTGGACTCGAGTTTGGACGCCATCTAGGTTTTTCGGAACCAGACACAAGATGGTTTTAATATACTGAAAATAAATGATATTCACTTACATTGTTCAAAAGGATCAATTCTCTCATATTTAAGCTTGCAGATTAATTGTATGGCATACTTCAAGAGTAAAAATAAGATGAACACAGTCGCAAAATCAGCTGCTCTTCTGTCTCCAAACTGAACACCTCTGAATGAATCCAGCCATTTTGGAAAGCCTTTGATTGTTCAACAGGCACTCATATTTTATTCTAATGTTGAATTAGTAGAATAAAAACAAATCCCAGTATGCATTGCAAGATAACATCTGTTTATGTAATACCTTTTGTCAGTTGTATTGGTTCATAAACTCTCTACAAAACACTATTTTCCCAAGATTAATAAAAGATTATCTCAAAAAGATACAAATTTGCTTCACGATATGCAAAAAAGACACTGAGCTCAACTATAGGTAATAATTTGTGTGAGAAGAAGGGTACGTTTTTCAGAGACTTCTATACAACTCAATTTCTTTTTTGGAGCCAGAAAACATCCGTTGGCTTTAATTTCACAACTGGAAATGACAGTTTGCTTGCAATATCAAACTGATACCATACCACTTCTATTCTTCATAATTGGTTCCACCCATGGTGTAATGATGACATATTTCGCTCTTCCTCCCATGGAAAGGGAACGGGAAAGTTTACGTGCCAATTTCAGTTTTCTCCTCTCCTCCTCTTCCAGATGGATCTCTGGAGATGCCCCTTTTCCAGCTTATCCCTTCACAGAGACAGGTGGTTTTCCGTGGGGATCGTCTTCCCCTGCAGTGCACCGCTTCCTACCTGGACCCTTCGGTGGAGCTGCGATGGCGTCACAACCGCCGCATGGTGACCACGCATGAGGACCGGGGCATCTACGTGGAGGACACACTGATTCACGACTGCTGCCTGATCACAAGGTACATTGAGGAGGGAGGAGGGGAAGGCAAGGAGGGAGGATGGATGGGGCAATTAGCTGAGAGCTAGTAAACTGGTCTTTTGGATGTTTGTAAAGCCCCCCTTGCAGAGCCACAAAATCACTACGTATTTCGCATATGCCAAAAACCGGCCCTGCGTCCAATGATGGGGAGGCAGTAGTGTCAGTCAGTAGGGACATGGCTTGTGAACGAAGAGTCACCGATTGAAATCCGGATTGGACCAAATACACTGTGTAGACTGGTTGCTGGACACTCAGCTAAAGCACGTGTTTGTAGGTCTTGTTACTGCATGTGTGACCTATGTGTGTAAAGTAAATAACACAAGAGTGAAAAACTGAATTTCCCCTTCCCTAAGTATTACGAAAATCGGTTCGGTAGGTTTTCTGTGATCCGACAAACAGACAAACCTAACATAAAATCACCTCTTTGCTCGATGAAAATGTACACATGTTCATTTGCAAACAAAGCAGATCACAGATGTTCATCTATACACACGCTCACAGAGGTCACTGTAAGTACACAAGGACACAGATGCAGCATACACACACACAGTGGTCCCTTTCTGTATCCCTCACTCACTCATACGAGCTGGGATTTACCTTTTGTTATTGGCGCCCTTGATAAGGAAGGATCAGAAAGGACAAGACAAAATTGGCTTGGCGACGTGCCAGCACCTCAGAGCAATTTGCGGCTCGTCTCCAGAGGTTGGCTATCCAGCCCCCACCCCAGCACCGGCGCTAGCTGATCACACGCTAAGAAGAACAGATGCTGAATCATAATTGCGGCGATAAAGTAGACTTGCAGCACTGTTTCCGCACTGGTTTCTGATAGAAGAGGGAACAGCAAGCATCCATCCTCTTCCTGTCTTTATTTTTGTAACCCTCCTGTAGTGTTTGGGTAAAACCTGACCGTTTTACAACTTTTATCAATGATAAATATTGTGTTTTACATTTTATTGCTTCAAGGACTTTTGATATCCTCCACATGTGATCATATCAAAATGCTGATAACCACTTTCATCGAATTTGAGTGGAAAACTTTGTTACAGCTATGGTGTTCCCGTTCAAAAATGACCCCCATAGGAAATGAAGGGGTAACCCATTGTGTTCATCCATCAGATAGTACACTCCCACAAATCGACAATATGTTAATTTTGGAATACATAAAAGGGTGTTAAATACAATTTGGTGATGATGAATGGTTTTTGTGTTCATGCAAGAGCCGTTGAAACAGACGTGAACACCAAAGTAAGGGATGAGAAAACGAACACGACAGGAGTGTTAAATTAAAGTAAATGCATTTGATGTAACGCTGTGGCAATAGGGCTCAGGCGCAGGACCTGTTGATTAGTTTAACTGCTGCCTGCTCTGACTCGGCCTCTCTAACATAAATATTGATGGAGTGCTGACAGAAATATGTATCCCTGTGTCCACAGGGCCATCACGCCTCTTGTTGTGTTGGTTATTTGGCAACAGTAGTGCCAGCTTCTTTTCCGCTCCATGTCTGGGAAGGTATTATTTTCCCCTGACTGCCAATGCCATAAAAATATCAATATTTTGTCTTTTCATTATTTACGAGCTCACTGTTTGACATTCGCAAAGATCCCTATGGTGGAAGCATTGCCTTAAATGATTGGATTACAGCACAGAAAGAGAATTGTTAGTAATCTTTGTGTCTCAGTATCGATGTTTCTGGCACTTTTTGAGGTATTTATCAATTGAGTCAGTGCAATACTTAGTCATTCACTGCTTATTGCCAACAATTTTCTTTCCTGATCCTGCAGAGAAATCGAGAACAACTTCCTTGGCAGAGATTAAGATATGTGAAGGTTATATTTTAAAGTCACTGACAAATAAAATGATGCAAGTTTAGGTAACACTGTATATGCAGAACTTTTATTAATAATGCTGTGTTTTTATGCTGTGCAACTTTAAATGAATGTGTGTGTAGAATTTTACTTTCGCATACATAGTGGTGTTATCAAAAAAGACACAGACGGTGAAAAACTAAAATACATCGTTCAATAAACAGAAGTACATGGTTCGACCCCAGCCCATGCAGTCATCACCTCGATGTCCTTCGGCAAGATACTTAACCCTAAATTGCATTTGGCACTGCTCTGTATGAATGAGGTGTGAATGGTTGAATGACCTGTACTATGTGAAATGCTTTGAGGTGTCGAATGTACCTGATAAAGCGCTACATAAGTACAGTGCCTTTACCATTTACAGATGTAGCACCTCATTTTGCGCGTCCCTACCATAGTGGGGCCGTGTTCGGCACGGAGTCAATCCTCGCTGAAAGGAAAACCCCCCGCATGGCGTAGTGAATACGTTTCAGACTTGATACGCCCCCTTGATAAATGATAATGAAACCAGCTGCAATGGATCATGGATCCACCAGGGGGAGCACTGATTACAAAGCTGCCACACTGGAACTCATGTGAAATAAACAGCTGATAGATTTATCTCTGATTACTATAGCGGAGCTGTGTTAAGATCCATATGTCACGGATAGGATCATATTCTGTGCTAAATAAGAGCCATGTAATCATTTACAAAACATCACCATGTTTTTATTTAACAAAATAATGTTGTTTAATCCACGTTGGCGTACTACAATTACAAAAACAATCGGGTTTCTTTCATCAGGATATGCAGCCCGGCTCAAACAAACGATTTTTAATCATCATCCTCACGATAATTTAATGTATCATATGTTCGCTGAATAGACATGAAAGCACTAACACATATGAATTTGCTGTAGTCAACTTCATTAAAACTTTATTAACGTGCCTAAACTCAGTAATTCACTAAAAAGAGGTTTATTTTTAATGGAGCCTCTTCATCTCACCACGGGCAAACAATAATATTTACTGTATTATTACTGTTTAATATTACTGATATAACAATCACACTTTGAGTTCATTGTTGTGCAATGATAAAATCAGACCGTTGTTTTTTAAAATAGTCTGAATGAAACTCGGCATCTCTCATGCCCCTTTCACACCAATGCGGTTCCCGTTCTAACTCCGTGCTTGCGCTCTTCTGGTTCGGAACCGTTTTTTCTTTTCAGCCCCCGTTTTGTTCACACTGCCCAGAGCCCGACTGGTGCTGCCGCTGCTGCGTCATGACGTCACCGTTTACGTAGCAGATTTTCTCCCCAACGTCGCTCACAACAACAACAATGGGGGACTGCGTCAGGTCGATGATTGTGTTACTTTTAATCATACGAAGCCAGATTCAATTAAATAACTACTTCTCCAACCTTATACTTTTCTCCAGAGTGACGTGGTTAATTGTTTATTAATGTGTTTCAGCGGCATTTACCGACCGCTGCTCGTCCACTGGAGTTTATTCTCCCGTTAACTCACAGCAGCGGCCGCTGTAAAGTCTTCACTGTCTGACTGTCACACAAGCAGCTGATAAATAACCCCAACTCCCCACAAGTGAATGTGTTTCAGTCTGAAATAACGCTGTTTGGCATCACAATGCTGTTATGAAAGTTTCTCTGGTATAAATAGATAGAATTGGGGGAGGGATGAAACCCTCTTTAATGGTCACACATGCAGAGCACACAGCACACACAGTGACATTTGGCCTCTGCATTTAACCCATCCTAGGACCAGGAGTCTAGTACTAGGAGCAGTGATGGATGGGTGATATTAGCATAGCAATCGAAGCTAAACTGACTATCTTGACTACTTGTTGCTATCCAGGGCCGGACTGGGACAATAAGTCAGGCCGGGAATTATACACCCAACCAGGCCACTACCAGTTTTCTTTTGTGTCATTTTCCTGGATTTATTTGTCAATTATTACCAGCGTTACTGCCCATAGTGATAGCCCTAAACTTTAAAATACTTACCCCAGAATAAACATATGGACATGGGTTACTATTTAAAATAAAAGTGCAAATCTATTTAGGAAACCTATCCATGTGAACATATTTTAAGTGGAGGTGGACCTCAAATCCTCTAGGGGGGTCCGGGGGCATGCTCCTCCGGTAAGATTTTTTTTTAATGTTGGACTTTAAATGCATCAATCTGGTGCACTTTTGAGGGGGAAATAAAGAGACTACACCCATATGAAACAGGACTGTATACATTTAAATACTCATAAAATCATAAGAACATGGCCATAACCAATAACATACCATATCCAATATGAAAAACATTGAAACTTGTTTATTATTTGTTGTTTTTGTTCCTTTATAGTTAGCATGGCCATAGTGTGTCTGGGGCTCCTGAACCAGCCTCACCCTGTTTTCCTCCATCTCCTCCCCCTGCTCCTCTTTGAGGGCAGCAGGCAAAGACTTGATTTTTTAGCTCTCACAAGTTTTTAAAGTGTATCTTACCTTCTTTCACCTAGAATTAATATATATTTTTTATTATCATGCATATTTATACTAATCACTTCCCGCCTTCAAATGGAAATATGTGTTACATACAAAAAAATGGTGACCAAACGCGTTTGAGACCCACAGAGAACTAGACTAAGTTAACTATCTAACACAGCTCTAAAGTCCTTACCGCATCCACCTGAGCTGGAGTTATGCAGTCTCTCAGGTCGACAGG
>NW_011336295.1:0-2698 GCF_000735185.1 Notothenia coriiceps | reverse complement strand
ACATAACTTTCTCAGTGAGGTACTCAGATGAGTACCTGGAGTCAGTATTTGGTACTCCAACTTCTGTCTCCACTCAAAGTTATTTGATGGAGCCCTCTGTATCGCGAACGTCAACGGGGGCCGGCTAGTGGAGTACTTCGTAACCACAGAGTGTGAACATTGTGATCAGCTGTTTTAGCGCAGTTCTCCAGTGAAGGGAGGGAGTCTTCCTCCGCAGCCGGTTGGCGTAGTTTTGGAACAATTCCGTTGTACAGACCGACGTTAACAGCAGCCCTGTCTGTGCACACGGAGACAGACTCTGTCGTCCGGTGATCTAACCGCCTTCTGGAAAAGCTTCACAAGTACGTCGGTACGCAAATGCGCATTGTGACACAAGTGACGGTACGCATTCCAGATTACGCACATAACCTGCGTTAAATGCGTTAAATATTTTAACGCAATTAATTCAAAAAATTAATTAACGCCGTTAACGCGATAATTTTGACAGCATTAGATATTAGTATTAAATACATATAAGTATTTGTACAAATTATATTTAGAAATACTCCGTTATAATTATTGATGCATAAATGTGTTCATCCATTCAATGTGGCATCTGTTATAATGGGGTTGATGTATGATATTACTTAATAATACAACACATTATAATACATGATGATGTATAAGTTGATTTACTTCGATCTACTGTACTGCCTAAAAACATCACAACAATATGACAGAAATGATACTGCATATTAAAGCAAACTATTGTAAAGGTAAAAGTATGAGCATAAAAAATAAAGAAGTGTAAACATGTACGTTGTTATGATTATTTAATTACAATTAAGATAATAAGATTAGATATACTTTATTTGATCTAAAATATGGATGTTTTTTCGTCATAGTAGCCTGTGAAAACCATAACAAATATGGGATTAAATGCTATTCAGCAAACACAACTGCAGAGCTGCAAAAATTACTGAAGTACTGAAATTCCAGGAAACAAACCGAAGACCAAAGTTCACCCAGTTGTCTTTGTGTATTTGTGAATGAAGCGCCATCTCATGGTTAAATCATGAAATTGAACAAATGGGGAAATCTGGCAACGCCCCTCTCAGGAAATAGTGGGAGGGCTTTAAAATCCCAGCCACTGGGATCCCTTGGGTTTCTGGTTGGAATCCGCTGGGTGGAGTGCATTCTAGCGTGCTACATCTGTATGTCATATTTATCATTCAAAATCGAAAGTGGAAAATAAAATGCACTACGAGATGAGATCATTCAACAGTAGTGAAATGTAGCTTTTAAGTCTCTGATTTTGTTAGAAATCCTTTAGAAAAATTATTCAGTTTTCAACTGTCCCTCTATTTGGTTGTGAACTTACTGGTGTCGTCTTTAACACATCATTTTAACACTTGTAAATAGAGTGATGCAGGATCGAGGTAAAAAAACAGGAAATAAGTTGGCATATTACCATTTCTTTTTCCCTCGTCTCAAAGTCAATGTTTATTTTTAATGGGTTTGTGGTTATATGCCTGATATACTGTAAATTGTGTGGTTAACACAAACTGAAGAGATGTCCACGTGTTGTTCTACGACAAATATATAATATATAATAACCTGTGAATGTTCATAAAAACGACAGTTGCTGACAAGTCCCTAAATGTCACAAGAATATGTTTACCTTTGCAGTGGGGATGCTCACCATGCGACCATGATGTAGTTATTTTAGAGCCTAAAAAAGTTTTTATTTTGGATTTACGCTTAAAAAACATTACGTGGTGTTAATATGTGGAGATTATCTTGCTCAAACATGTTAAGTACAATAAATGTGTGTTTGTCACAGAGCTTATTTTCTGCAAAATAACAAATCCAATGGAATAATGCCAACAGCCTACAAAAATGCATTTTTCACTGCACCACTCTATAAGACGTGGATGTAGTCACCGTGACCCACTGGTTTATTGACTACTGTTTTGAGTCTTTGAGATTGCTCTTTTGGCCTCCACCATTTCGTTTTTTGGGATCCAGACACAAGATGGTGTAGCATGGTGTACAAGACCGGAGTACTTCTACTTTTGTAGCAATGCTAGACAAGACGTTTGTGGGCATCCCTAACTATTAACTTTGTTACAGATGTAGCGCTTCATTTCAGACAGTTTGAAACGCGAGGGCCGTGATTGGTACGTGATCTGCCCTCGCTCAAGGGAAAACCTGCAGCTTGACTTGAGACCGCCCCCGTGATAGATAAATGTAATTATAATGAAGCCAGCTGCAATGGATCATTGATCCACCAGGGGGTGCAGTGGGGTTCCACACTGGAGCTCATGTGAAATAAAGTCAGATACAGTACGCTGGATGTACAGCGGAACTTTGTTAAGATCCATATGTCACGGATATCATACTCTGTGCTAAATAAGAGAAATGTAATCATTTACAAAACATCACCATGTTGTTATACAACAAAATAATGTTGTTTAGTCGAACAAAACAAACGGGAGGAAATGCGGCCCGGCTCTTGATTTTTAATCTTAATTTAATCATCATCTTCACCACGATCATTTATGTTTATGTTCGCCGAAATGACATGAAATCACTGACACATATGAATATACTGTATTCAACTTCATTAAAACGTTATTAACGTGCCTAAACTCAGTAATTCACTAAAAATATTTATATTTTAATGGAGCCTCGTCGGCAGATCAGGATCCCAAAGCGT
>NW_011336294.1:0-5393 GCF_000735185.1 Notothenia coriiceps | reverse complement strand
GTATGTACTCTTAATATTTTTTTCATCAAATAACATTATTCAACAAAAATAACATTATTCAACAAAAATAATTCAATAACGTGCTTTAACCACTAGGTGGTGCACACAATGTTCACACAGCATACTAATAATAACTTTGTATTATTATTGTAGGACACTTATGTATGTATAACATCTACAAATGTTTAGTTTTATTCATGTTTTCACATAATTTTACAGGATATTGCTATACTATTTCTCATGTTTTACTTCTACACATTAATATCTGATTTGTAAAACATCACAGACAGAAAGGTATATCCGTCATTTAATGGTAAGCTATTGAAATTGTGATTCCATAGATGTGTCTCCCATCACCCAAACCCCCTGACTATTGTCTCAACTCAGTATTTACATTCTTATATTCAAAGGCAATAAGTAATATCTTTAAAAACTACAAGTCCTTTTATATCAGCTGTGCACCATTTACGGCTAAAAGGCATGCTAAAAAGCCCAAGATTATATAATTAAACGAGAAAATAAAAACAAGGATAATTGTGTGTTATTGTTGAGTAAATAACATTTAGAAAAGAATAACAAATTAGAAGGAAAAAAAGATTTTCAAAAATACAGATTTCATTATCTTGAGGCTCTAAGCCCCATTTATTTTCCTCACAGACGGGAAAAAAAGTCAGAAATGATACGATTTAAAATAAAAACAAATAAATAAAAAGATAAAACACTGGCATGTAATTTACGTTAGAATAAATAGAATGGTTTTGAATAATAGATGAGAGAAAAATCTACGTCACTTTATAGCCCCGCCCACTTTTGGGGAAACCAACGCTGTCATTTGAACGGCGATCAAGCCTGAAGCCACAGAGATCTTCTGTTACTGTCCTTTTTTCTTAGAGGAAGTACAGAAACACGTAACTCTGGATTTGTTTTAATGTTTGAGGTGCAATAAACGACACAGCAGCTTTTTGGCATGTTAAAACTATTATTTTCTGCCTCGCTCATGAGAGTAACAGCTGGCCAACTGATTTTAATTTAATCATACTGTATATCGAGTCCGATTCATAATTTCAAATGTGTGCTCTAAAATGACATTTATAAATGACTATTATCATTATTATAAGCAAGACAATAAATGGCAAACATATGTAGAAAATAAACATATTTAAGAAACGTTCATAAGAAACGTAATGTGGGAGAAAATATGTTTCTAGAAGTGAAAATAAAGGTATTTGAGATACGTTCATAACGAACGTAACGTGGGAGAAAATAGTTTTTTTTGCTAAACGTAATTGAGAATGCAGTTTAGTTCTGTGGGAACATAATTTTTAGGAGACAGGGTTGGTATGATCCATCATCTGGGGACCATGAGTGTTTGTACAAAAGTATCATGGCATACATCAAGAAGTTGTTGAGATATTTAAAAAAACATCAAGGTCTGCTGAGTTAGTTGGAGAGTTTTAAAAAGAGTTAGTAGGTAGACTTTTAGTTAATAGGTTGTTTTACATAGCATTCCTTCCTTTACTGTACCACTACTGACTAACATGCCTAGAACATAAAACATATACTTTGTGTCCTGCATTGTTAGGTATTGCTTGTACTGCAGCCTCTAGTGTGCTAAAACTGTCAAATACATTTGGTTATATGTGTGCTCCTTGGTGTCCATGTCGGAATACACCACTCTATCCCTGATGTGAATCAAGCTTCATGACTGGTTAACAATAATAACTATAAGTCAACAGTGTCTAATCCTTCAGTGTCAGCAGTCTTACCTCTGAAGAGTCAGGATACTGCCCAGGTTTCTGTACAGAACGATCCCGGTTACAAACGTGGAGGACTCGTCTGATTCTGTTTGGGAAGAAAGAAGACACACAGAGCAGGAAGGTTAATGTCGTGGTTTCAGGAGTGTTGGAAAGACTAACCGGTTCAGTCTCTGCTGGCTCACAGGCCTGCTGCAGAGGAGAAGCTCAGCCACTCCTCCAGCCCCCAAGAGCTCTGACACTGGAGCTGGCCTACATGACTAGCTATGAACACTTCCACAGCTTCACAGCCTGACACAAACACACAGATACATACACGCACAACTGACAAATCATTTCAATAATCTCTGTAGTGACAGATAGTAGCAGCGGAGCCTGACACTGGTCTCACACAAATAATAAAATAATAAAACAAGAAAGGAGAAAGGACTAAACTCCAGCGGTGGAGTAAAGACACTGAGTGGATACACAGAGGTGCTTATCTCAATATGTTTTAACTTTTCTCTGGGCTTCCAGTCCAGATAACAGTAACAATATCCAATCGTTTATCACATCATTATATGATGTCTAATAATGCTCAAATTTGGGATTTGAATCAAATCTACTTTTAATTGACACACATGCACACAGAACAGTATTACTGCATTTAACCCATCCCACTATTTGGAACTGTAAAAGCAACCATTCAGACACCCAATGTAATTTGAACAGTAGTAAAAGTAACATACGTCTCTACTGTTAGCCTATGTAAAGATGGATATTGATAAAGTTAGAGAATGCAGGTGAAATGATTGTTAAAATGACAGGCATACACATAATGACACACCAGAGGAGTCTGGTGTGAGTAGATTTGGGCTGATTCCAATGGAACTGAATGAAATGGCAGTAGACAGAGGGATGGACTGACTGTGTTCTCAATGTTGTATAATAACGTATAATATTGTATAATTTGGGTAAATAAAATAAATGATCACAATCTTTACTTGCACTCCTCAGGTCCCTCACATCATCCAATGACCTGGCTGCCAGGCTCACTTGAGTGGCTTCAGAACATATGCACTATCGTCTCATTCACAATCCCCAAACATCTACAGTACTCTAACACTATGTATTGGCTGCTCTGCATGTTGCTGCAGCCCCCTGCAGATGAGCCCCCTCTGCTGCAAGACAACAGAGTAGTGCCAGCATCAGAAGAAATGTGTCAAAAGTTGACTGCTGGACTACGTATAAACACACACAGCCCCGGGGCAAGGAGATGCCACCTCTTTCTGGGTACAGTGTCAGAGGCGAAGAAAACACAACTCCATCTGCCGGGCCATCTGAAGACATCCAGCTCTTCTGCTCCAGCACACTGTGGCAGCCTGAGAGCGATCAGCGTGCCAGGCAGAGGCTCCCAGGCAACAGCTGAGCTCCCATGGGCATCAGGGGGGAACCAAGCAAGACGTGTTAGTGTGTGTGAGGAGGATGGAGTGTTATGTGTCCTGCTCATCCTCTCTTTGGCTGGCCTATCCAATATGCTCAGCCAGATTGTCTGTGCCCAACAACACTATGCCTGGAGGGACTTTCCTCAGTGATTCAATAAGTTATATGTCTGCGTAGGAGAACTGAAACAGTCCCTAGCCAAGTGTCTGTCGATATCCATTTGCTCGATGTGAGAATGGATACTTGTTTGCATATGCTGTGTGAATATGCTCATGCATGTGGTCATGCATACGCTTCATTACTCACATGGCTTCACACAAAAGCTCATTTTCATGACTAGGCATAAAGTCATTTTCACACATTATATCTCTTGGTCAAATTGCTGCTTCAACACACTTCACTTTGCAGATAGAATGTGCCGTATTCTAAACCAGTTAGTGGAGAGAGAAAGTGGACTTGAAAACCTTTTAAAAAGTGAGTGTGCACTTGTGCTTACCTAATATACTCCATTACCTCCTAACAGTAACACGCATGCCAAGAGCGGAGTAAACATCATACAAATTTAACTTCTCCGTAAGATAGGATTTTCATCATGAACTTTGCAGTAGTTTTCTCACATTGCCTCCTAATGGAGGCTTTAACAAAAAAACTGAATTTTGGTCAAGTTTAAAACTAAAAATACAGATGAATATTTCACTGTCTCTAAATTCATTTAACTTGTACCATCGCATTAGTATATTTTATTATATCGTTATGCACTTAGAAGGAACAGCACATGAAATCAGCATCTTTGGAAAGGAGGGGCTTATTTAGGAGAATGCCAAGTGTCTCACAGTTGAATTGTAACCCTCTTAAAGGCTCAAGCAGAGTTTTGGCTAGTTGCACTATGTAGTAGGCCTTTTCTTTACGATTGTGTAACTTTGTGCATTTCTATAAAGTCGAAATGCGTGTTATTAGTGCCGCATACAAAGTGCTTACATAATTGGCTTTACAAATGCTTAATGAAAACAACATTTCTCAGACTTAAAGAGTCCCCATTATGTTTTTGGAGGTTTTCCCTTTCCCGTTGTGTGTTATAGGTTTCTGTGCATGACATGTCCTCTTTAAAAGATGCACACTGCGGTGAGGAACACTGAATACACATTTTAACTTTAATACTAAGGCCTCCAGTATTAAAGTTAAAATGTGTATTAATTAATACTAAGGCCTCCAGCCTCTCTGAAGAACCAGCACCTTACCGTGGTAGAGAGGTTTGTGTGCCCTGATGAACCTGGGGGCTGTGTTGTCTGGAACCTTGTGTTCCTGCTAGGGTCTCCCATGGCAAATTGGTGTCAGGCAAGGGGCCAGACTAAGATTGGTTCAAAAGACCTCATGAAAGAACAACAAAGAAGTGAGGATACCCGGCCCGGAGGAAGCCCGGGGTCCCCTTCTGGAGCCAGGCCCAGAAGGAGGACTCGTCGGCGAGCGTCTGGTGGCCGGGCACAGCCCGAAAAGGCAACGTGGGCAACACCTCCGCTTCTCCGTCCCGCGGGCCCACCACCTACGGGAAACAGCGATGGGGTCGGGTGCGCTGCCAGAAGGGTGGCAGTGAAAGCAGAGGGTCTCGACGGACCAGATCCGGGCGACATAAGCTGGCTTTGGGGACGTGGAACGTCACCTCTCTGGGGGGGAAGGAGTCGGAGCTTGTGCGGGAGGTGGAGCGTTACCAGTTGGATCTGGTTGGGCTCACCTCTACGCACAGCGTCGGCTCTGGAACCTTACTTCTGGATAGGGGTTGGACTCTATTCTTCTCCGGAGTTGCTCAAGGTGTGAGGCGCCGGGCGGGTGTGGGGATACTCACAAGTCCCCGGTTGGGTGTTTCGTTGTTGAAGTTTACCCCAGTGGACGAGAGGGTCGCCTCCCTGCGCCTGCGGGTTATGGGGGGGAAAACTCTGACTGTTGTGTGTGCTTATGCACCAAACAGCAGTTCAGAGTATACGGCCTTCTTGGAGACCCTGGAAAGAGTCCTGTATGGGGCTCCTGAAGGGGACTCTTTAATCTTGCTGGGAGATTTCAACGCACATGTGGGCAATGATGGAGACACTTGGAGGGGAGTGATTGGGAGGAACGGCCCCCCTGATCTGAACCGGAGTGGTGGTTTGTTACTGGACTTCTGTGCTAGTCATGGATTGGCCATAACAAACACCATGTTCGAACATAAGGATGCTCATAAGTGTA
>NW_011336293.1:0-736 GCF_000735185.1 Notothenia coriiceps | reverse complement strand
GTGCAGAGCTTTGTGACCACAGAGCGTGTGAACATTGATCAGCTGTTTTAGCGCAGTGCTGCTGTACAGACCGACGTTAACAGCAGCCCTGTCTGTGCACACGGACACCAACTCTGTCGTCCGGTGATCTAACCGCCTTCTGGAAAAGCTTCACAAGTACGTCGGTACGCAAATGCACTTTGAGACACAAGTGACGGTACGCATTTCAGATTGTTGCCGCGCATGCGTACCTGCGTACCACTTATGTGCACCCCTGCCTATACGACCATTTCCTGATAACGATGAAGCCATAGCCCCACCTCTCCCCACCTCTGCTGGTCACTGCTGTAGCATGGTCAGTAGCAACTGCTACTGCTACTGACCATGCTACAGATGTTAGTGCAAAATCTACAGCTCCTCTACCACAACCATCAGCAACAAGTGGACATGGAGAATTACATGAACTACATGTTTCTAAATCCAGCGTGGGGCCTAAACAGAAGGGCAACCATGGCAACCATGCTTGGGGGTCTTCTTCGCTGCTTTTGGTGTATTTTGTGGCGAAAGCACAGCGCCACTTACAGGCCCGGCATATGTACTACAGCGTGTCCAGCGGTCTCGTGTGAACGGAATACTTTTTTGATATCGTATTCGGTTCCTTTGCATTTCGTTTGCGTGTAAATGGGGTCTCAACCTTTTCCTGTAATTCTTACTAATGACAACTATTCCCAGTTTATGAGCCCATAGCTAGAAAATC
>NW_011336292.1:7591-15302 GCF_000735185.1 Notothenia coriiceps | reverse complement strand
ATCCAGTGTACCTCGTTTAACCATTGAATGGACAGCTAGCAGGCATGGACAGTATTTATAGCTAGCATGGAATGCTAGCATTTTGCTTTGTATGTCGGGGGCGGGAGATTCATGTGATTGGTTGTTGGTCGCGTTGACTCCCCAAGCTTCAGACACGCCCACCGCCAAGCGCCAACGCACGCTGCTGTGTGGACGCTCCGTTAGTGTTGAGTTTGAATGCATTAAACGTCAGACACAATACTACATTTAACTGGGCTACTAAATGCATACTTCAGACGGGGCAGTCATGCAGTTTCCTGGAGGCACAGACAATAGCTGAGGGTGTGTTGACTGAACGTATTACAAACGTAAGGTTAGCTGATATGTTGCTCAAGCTAGGCCCAGAGGCGCAAGCTAGTACTATACGTAGTTTAACAATGTATGCTCTTCAATGCACCCTGTCACACATACACCTCACTATACACAATACACCTCAATGTACAATCGACAAAAATGCAAATGAGAATGGCAACATTAATCTTCACAAAAGTAGCTTTCTCTCAAGGCCTTGAGTGTCCTGGGAGCCTCCTAGCTTTAGTACCCGGCTAACATTGGTCTAACTTAAGCCCACCTGCCATATGCTAATTAACAAAAACACGGAATCTAACTTAAATAAAGCATCATGCTGTATTTTATTCATCTACCTCACACATTCTACTAGCGACTGCCCGCTCGTTAAATGTTAAAGCGACCTAAAGCCATCAGGTGTTAACTAAGATAAGCAGCTAATGAATGACGCAGCATCTTAAAAAGGCCACTTCCCCAGCCGACTACTCACCGTCCTGTTTGAGAAATAAATGCAACAATAAATGATTGCAGCAGAGTCATTCGATGAAACGGAGCTGGTTACAGAAGGCTGGCTCCACCGCTCACAGCTCGGAAGTGAAGCGGACAATGGCGCGCTCCAACAAGGACCGATGTCACAACCCGATCTGCATTGCGCATGTGCGGGATGGTCCGCCATACGGCAACTCAAATAGGACAATTGACACAGTGGCGTTTGGCAAAGCAGAAAAAGAAAACAAAAAAAAAACGAGAATATTAAACTGAACGAGAGAGATGAGTTAATGTTATTACAACGTGACTTCACTATTATTTAACAACTCCTTTTATTGGGTTGAGTACATTGTCAGAATAAGTGAGAAATAGATTTAACTTCTGTTAGACAGCTATCGGGTAGTGACAGTGACAACGGTCACAACCAAGTCGACCTGCTAAGACACTTCCGGACGAAACATTCAAAAATAAAAGCACAACAAAATATTTCAATATGACGCAGTCAATAAGAAAGAACATGTTAACAGTGGTGGAAGAAGTATTCATATATTATTTGCTTAAGTAAAAGTTATACTACAGTGTAAATACTCAGGTACAAATACAAGTCCTCCAATCAAATGTGTACTTAAGTAAAAGTTCCAAATTAAAAGCATCAAAGAATACTTAAAATACCAGAAGTAAAAATACTCAATTTGCAGAATGTCCTATTTAAGCACCATATATTTTGTATTATTGTATTATAATTATTGATGGATTTATGATTTCATTGTTGCACTTGGTAAAAGTGGGGTTTATTTAAATAATTTCATATATTACTGGGTAGCTTAACGTACAATGATGATAATAACGATGATAATGCATTAGTTGATTTATATGTTTTATTATAATCTAACACTGCAAAGTAACTATTAACTAAATATGAACAAATAAATGTAGTGGAGTAAAAGTATAAAGTAGCATAATGTGGAAATATCTAAGTACCCACATTTTTTACTCAAGTACTTGTATTTAATGTTATAGGTACATATATATACTGTTTGATTGTTCATAGCGTGTGATTTATGTTACTTGCTTTAATGTGGTCCAGATGGATTTGTCTCCTTAAGTAATATCAATAGAAATGTTATCATTCATGTAGTGTTTGTAGTTCTCTTGAACCATTCATGTGAACTCTAGAACTGTTGATCCGTTATACTTAGCTGCTGAAATTGGATAGGCATGAACAGAACCCACAGAGATAGTTCTCTTCACATTGTAGATTAGAAGACCCTTGTGTTTTGTCTGTCTATGGCACTCTCCATGTTAGACATTATTTCAAACCGAAATGCTGCAATCCAACTCCATACATTTTAAACTAAAATAAAAACAATCAAATGCCTTCAGTATAATTTCTTTTATTGAAGATAAGTGCCATGTATTTCACATAAACACCTTGAAATTACAACATAACCCTTCTGCCAGGGTTTTCAACTAAAAGGCATCTACTCCAAATCCTCTTGTGGGGACTGACTACTTCATTAACAGTGCAAGTCAACTTCAATGAAAGGTGGAAGAAAGGAAACAAATCGCTGTAAAGCCTGTGTTCTGCACTCTTGCCTGATAAATGACTCAAAAAAGGCTTGATGCCAGCAGCCAGGGACTAAACTTCCAGCATAACAACAATTCAAAAAAGTTGAAGTCCAGATTTCAGCTTGTTAACATCACTGTGGTTCCAACGGAGACCATCAGCTGTTCTCACTGATGCAGAGACCGCAGAGGCAGTGTGTGTCGTACTGCTGTCCAACTCCACCGGCTGGTCAAAGACATTCATTGTTGAGTAGTTTTCCACCATGAGGCATGATGGGTCATCTGACTGTCCAGGTACTTTACCAAGAGGATAGTTCTTCCACAGAACCTTATCGTTGCACACCTGCCATGGAGAACCTCGGAGCAATTTAGCCTTTTCAGCCTGAGCATCCGCCCATTTGTGCTCGGAGGAGGACTCACTCCTTCTCTCCGCGTCAGACGTGGAGCGCCATCGCTGGCTGTGGCGCAGCGACTGCTGCAGCTTCTCATGCAAACTCTCCAATGTGTATATGGGCTGTTGTTTGTGCTCCAGAAAAGTGTCACATTCAGAGTGGCCAATTTGTGTGTAGATGGAGCAGAGCTGGAGCAGCCTCTGTCGGGTCTCCAGAGGGAGAGGATGCTCCATGTCGTCCAGGATTAACTGCAGCAGGTGAGGCGTGCTGACACAGGGAGCATCCAGGCACGCCGAGAGCAGCTGCTGCCACCTCAGCTGGATGCGGTTCACAAAGATCCTTTCCTTCATTCTGGTCTTCTTCTGTCCCTTCGTTTCAAAATGGTATTCAAATTTGTTGCTGTTGCAGAGAATGATTTCTGAAATCCAACTAGAAATGTAGAAAGCCCTTTGATTATTATTCTGCTCTTTGGCGAGCTGCTTCAGTTCAACAAACAGCTTCTCCAGGAGCACGTGAATGAAGGACGGGGAGTTGAGCACCTTCACGAGGGGCAGCCAGAAGCGCAGTAAGTTTTGAGGGAGTCTGAGCTCAAAAGGACCAGCGCTGTCAAAAGAGTCACAACCTAACGTTTCCAGCTGTTCAGCAGTAGGGACTAGAAATCCATCTTCGAGCAACACGTCAATCAGCAGGTTACTGGACTGCAAAGCAAACTGCTTGATCTCACCTAGCAACCAGCTCATGTCTGCAAAGGGGGGTGGCGACATGTTCTTCTCTTTGTCTTCAGGAAGCCCGTCAAAAGCCTGGTACTGCTCCTTCTCATAAGATATCAGCAGCTCCCGTGCATTCTTGTAGGCTTCCATTTCTTTTTGCCTTGCAATGAGCTCCGCCCCTTTCAGGTCAGCCTCCTCATCCTCTCCATCAGACTCTGACTCCCAGTCCTCACCGGGCCCTCTTCCCAGCTGCCTGGACCAGTACTCATGCTGGAGCCACTCCAACACCACCTTGCATCCCTTTCGACACCACTGCAAGGTGGGAAGCTTCCTGTGGGTGAAGTCATGCCTCAGGTCGACCACCCACGCTGGGATGTTCAGGTTCCCAGCCAGCCGCCTCAGAGGACGGGCTGTTTTACCCTGCTGTCTCTCAGTGATCAAATTGACGAACCTAATAATACATAAATAAGAATAGCAATTATTAAACAAATTACAAGAAATTGGTTAAACAATAATAACTTAATTAACTCACAATGGAATAATCTAGAAAATGAAATGGAAAAAATAACCATGAGAATCAAAAACCAAGAAATCTTTGATGAACGATGGGAAAACGTAAAAGTTATAAAACATATATAATGTGTTGTTAAAATGTGACAGTCAATCCATTATGTGTAAACTTATAAGTAATTATCAATGTGTGTTTTGTTTCTTTATTCTCTTTTCCTTTATTGGATTGCTATGTAGATGTTGTATGCAGGACTTGTAGTAACAACAAATGTTTATTTTGTTATGTATGCCTCGTAATCAAATAATGTGTTCAAATGTAAAAAATGGTCAAACCTCATCAGGGCGGCTCCATAGAGCAGGACCAGGTCGTCTCCGTCCAGCTGGCCCGACCGGTCCAGCACCTGGCACCGAACCAGGTCCGCCGTGCAGTCCACCGCCACCGGGCTGCTGTTGGCGTACCGGCCTCTCCAGGCTGAGATCCGCTGCAGGGCGTACCTCTGTAGAGCGGGATCCTTGGAGTACAGGTACTCCAGAACCTGGTCCCACTCAGCCTTGTTGGTCCATGCCACCACATGGCATCTTTTCTCCGCGCTCCTTTTCTTCATGTTATCGGTGTTAGAGGCGGTCGGTCGAACAGGTTAACAATTTACACACATATCTCTCCAGAACGCAGAGAAACGGGAATCCTGACGGCCATTAAAAACAATACCAGCTCTAGTCGTAGCGTGGAAGTGTTCGGTTCGGATTGTATCGCATCCCGGAAGTGACGTCCCCTTCTTTAGTGTAATGGCGGACTACTCACCAACGTTGAAGGTATGTGTCGCCACCTGCTGCACCGGAGGACAACTTTGGTGCCTGTGATGAACCTGTGATGTTCGTATATTTAAAACATCCATTTGTTTCTGAACTTGTTTGTCTTCTGTCTCTAACAGCCATTATGGCTCATATCATGGATGTGTTGAGTTCCACTTTCTTCGCCACGGAAATGTCATGTTTAGTATTCTTCAACTAAATAAGCGTACTCCGTACTAGATATAATAATAATAATCCGAAATGCATTTATCTTGTGAATTGTATCTCCTATTGCCACGTTTAACTTTCAGGGGGTTTATTTATTTAATAATGCGACATGTATTTGACAGTATGTTATATTCAAATTGGCAAGGTTTATCCAACAGATGGAAATAAAAAGGGCTGTGAAATATTATTATTAAATGAATAGAAGCAGTCTTTTAAAAGAACATGTATTTACACGAAAATTAAGTAATATATTATTATTTATTAATTTCAAAGTTTCAAGACAACAATATATTTCAAATAACAATGAATAATAATAAAATATATAAAATGAAATAATGAATATATGAGTAGTATATAGTATATTTTATAGTAATTAATTACATCACATTACACTAGCTGCAAAAAAATGGTATGTAGATTAGTAAATGTTTACATTAAGTGTGTAGAATGGAGTTGAGCACATGCTTGACAAACTGTTGATTTGCTGATGGTGTGGCGAGGCGAATCAGACGTATTCAGAGTAAGTAACAACACTACATGTTTCTATTTTCCCGTTTACAGTCATAAAACCTATTTTTACAACCGTCGTTTTGGCGTCAACTTTTACATTATACAGTCGGCAACTTCAGTCTGCATAAAGTTAGCAAGCCAGCATTGCTAATGCTATCGTGTGTGTCTAGGTTAAATACACGTTATTATATTAATCAATGTCAACAGCCATGTGTTATACATCCGATTGACAACAGTAATTTAAATAAGTTGTTAAACGACTCTTGTATGAATGGGCATGTTGTAATTAGTAACTACACTTCTGTGAGCAGTGGTACAGTAGTCATACAGCATATATAGGCTACTGTATACAGAGGTGGGAAGTAACTAAGAAAATGTACTCAAGTACTGTACTTAAGTAGAATTTTGAGATACTTGTACTTCACTTGAGTGTTTCCATATTTTTCTACTGTGTACTTCTACTCCACTACAATTCAGAGGTAAATGGTGCACTTTTACTCCACTACATGTGTTTAATAGCTTACCTTTAGTTACTTTACAGATTTGGTTAAGATGCCTATTGGTTACTGGTGGCGTTTCATGAGTTTATGTTTATCAGTTTATTTGTTCATATAGACACCTAAAGTATATCATATATTATATGATATAAATATCTTTATGTGAGATAAGGGATCGTTGCTCACTATGATATGATAAAGGGTGTTATATGCTCCAGGAAGGATACAGTATATTGTTGAATATATATTCAAGATAGCTATATACTGTATATAACATTACATTAATTGTAATTCAATATACATACATCAATCATTTACGGATAAAAGGATAACTTCACCGTTTATGAACATGATGTGTGTTTATACATGATTATATGTGTAGATAACCTGTATAAATAATGGTTAACATGGTGTCAGTGTTGTTCGCTTTGCAGTGTAGTTCTCTCTAACACTTGCATTGTTATTTTACTTCAAGTTTAGATGATCACTAAACCTATAAGCCATAACGAAATGGCAGATGCGGAATGGACGGGCTTTGGCCTTCAGGAGGGATAAACCCGCTCCAAGGAAACGGAAGTGACGTGACCTCTGTCAGAAGGTAAAGTATAGAAACATATGTACCTATTACTTATTATTCACATATGATAAGTATATTACTTAGACCCTCCAGAAAAACGCGGGCAAAATTCCTTGATTATGCGGGCTAAAATCCTTGATTATGCGATTAAACATGCGGGGTTTTTATGTGATTTTATGCGGTGAAATTGCGGGGAAGTGCTTGCGAATAATATGCGCGAAAGTTCGAAATATGCTTAAATATGCGGGGGAGAAAGAATAACAATTTTTTTTAAATATCTGGGCTGTCTACTTATTCTCTCCTCACACCACAACCTGCCACTAACGTTAAACCTACTTCTCACTAGCTTCAATTAACCAGTCAAGTGTTTACTTTATTGTAAAAGCAATTGGGCTATTTAATCTCACACACACCCCCCCCCACCACACCAACACACAGAATTATTACGTTTTACTTAACTATTTATTAGAAAATATAGTAATATCAATGTGGTTAATAGTTAACTGCAAAACACAAGTGTTATTAGTCACAAACGCTACTACTTTGTTGGTCTTTTATTAAAGTGCTTCTGTATATTAAATACTTAGTTAGGCATGCGTACAGAATACGGGGAAAGAGGAGAAGAGAATCGTTTTTTCCTCCTCTTTTTCCTCTCTTTTTGGTCACGCCCGCCGTCACAGGTTCATACCCCCCCTCTACAGTCAGCATGTCGTGGTGTCCGCGCTGGGCAAGACGGCTTCACCCAAATTGCTCATGTCGTGCGGATTGTCCGACGCCGTATTGAGTATGTATGTCGCTGTGGGATAGAAAGGCGGGCTAGACGGAATACACATGGTAATTATGTCATGGGGAAAGAAGTGACGATTGACGCGTGTGGCGGACTGTGTGGAGTTGAGGGAGCGAATGTGCGCATATTTTATACATTGTGTGCAGGTAGAGTTGAAAAGAGGGAAGAATTAGAGGCGGATAAACGTTTTAGAGACAGAGAGGGTGAAAGTAGCTGGTATTGCTGAAGCGAGAAGAGGGGAGACAGGAATAGACACAGAGGGCTACGCAGTTCGGGGAAGGGCGCGAATAACTGACAATATCTCAACACAGTTACGGGTCCCTGAT
>NW_011336292.1:4331-7556 GCF_000735185.1 Notothenia coriiceps | reverse complement strand
AGTATAGAAACATATGTAGCTATTACTTATTATTCACATATGATAAGTATATTACTGAACATTTACAAGTTACTGGTGCAAATATTATCAATCAAAAATGATTTACACTGACTGACTCATTCCAGACTAAAACATAATGATAATAGTTTCAGATTAAGAAATTCCTCATGCATATATCACACCCCCAGTAGTTACCCCCAGAGCCCAGCCTCCTCCCTGTGGTCTGCCAGGAGCCCCCAGAGCCCAGCCTCCTCCCAAGCAGTCTCTGGGTGCTGTCCATGTACGGCAGGGATATCCTCTCCCACATGGACCATATCAAGGCCTTGGACTCAACCAAAAAGGTCAAATATAACGCGACTGTGTATTTGATTTCCATGTTTGTTAAACTCTCTTATAAACAATAACATTAAAAACTAGTTTTTAATTAAATGTGTTCGGTTGTAAATCTGGAAATATTAACTGCTATAGATCATTTCTAATAAATGCCTCAACTTCGCTGTCGTCACATTCCAGATCACAAAGCATCAAAGCAAGGTGGAAGATGGCAGCTCTTCCCTGCTCCAACCCTCTTGGCCCTCAGTTGAAGATGCAGACTCTTCCCCTGCTCCACCTCTGGCCCCTCAAGATGGAAATTGCAGCTCTTCCCTCCGCTCCACCTCTGGCCTCAGTGGAGATGCCAGCTCTTCCACTGCTCACCCCTCATGGCCCATAGTTGGAGATGCAGCTCTTTCCCTGCTCCAACACCTCCTTTGGCCCTCAGAAATGGAGATGCAGCCTCTTCCCTGCTCCCACCCTCTGGTTCCACAGGGGAGTTATATGTGTGGTGTTGAATCTGACTTCACTGTTATCCATCATCTCTAATAATGCCTCCAGCTTCGCTGTTGTCACACTTCCCTGATCACACAGCATCAGATCCTCGGTGGTGTTGCAGCGTCTTCTCTGATCCCACCCTCAGCTCCTCAGTTGGTGATGCAGCTCTTCCCTGCTCCACCCTCTGGTCTTCAGTTGGTGATGCAGCTCTTCCCTGATCCCACCTCTGGTCCTCAGTTGGTGATGCAGCTCCTTCCCTGCTCCACCCTCAGGTCTTCAGGTGGAGGATGCAGCTCTTCCTGATCCACCTCTTGGGTCCTCAGGTGGTGTATGCAGCTCTTCCCTGATCCATCCTCAGCGTCCTCAGGTGGTGTTGGGCAGCTCTTCCCCTGATCCACCCTCAGCTCCTTCAGGTGGTGTCGCAGCTCGTTCCCTGCTCCACCCTCAGGTCTTCAGGTGGAGTTGCAGCTCTTCCCTGATCCACCCCTCAAGTCCTCATGGTGGTCGTTGGCAGCTCTTCCCTGCTCCACCTTTGGGGCTCCATGATATATACACCAGTGAAGCTCACAGTTTCCTGTCCTGGTCGCTGCTCCACAGGCTCTGAATGCCAGCCTCTCTCTGCTTTTCCTGCTCCTAGTCCTGCTCCTGCTCCTACAGCCAAGTCACTGAGCCGGCAAAGTACTGCCCAACACGTGTGAAGGTGTGGGAAGGTTTGGGACAGCGGACATTGGACACTGCCAGTACAGGAGTAGTGCATACATTGTGCCAAAGGAGCAATGGTTGGAGGACATAACATAATGTCGATATCCCCCATAGACATGACATCAGATGAACTACTTATGTATAAAGTCTGGTCGTATTGTTTGCACCAATGTCCCTCTGGATACACAACGTGTTCTCGCGCCTCCCCATGGGTTCTCATACTCGTTTGCAATCTACTATTTAGATTTATGTTAAAACTTTGGATGTGGTACGTCTGCCTTGAGGAGTTCTGTAGATTGAGAATCAGTATGAATATCCTGGCTGATTCAGTCTGACCTTCTCTCCTCCTTCTATAGGCTTTGGATACCCTATCTATTCATCTCCCAGCCAATAGCATCTGCACCTTCCAGTTGCTCCAGCGTCTGAATTGGGTTCCTCTGCGTGCTTCAAATAATTTTATTCCTCCACGTTCGTAGTCTCAGACTCTTCTTCCAGCTCACATGCGGGGATCATGTGTCTCATGGTTTTGACTGCCTTAATATCTAGGGTTCAGTTCTAGGAGACGCTGTCGTCCTGAGGCTGTAAGGCTTCTCTCGCTCAGTCAGCTTATCGTCGAAACGACTTCTGCCTGTTATGTTATGGGGTCTGTTTCTTTTACCCTCTCCATGTTATTAAGTTGTGACACTTAGCTGTCTCAAATAATAAAGGTTTGGTTCTAATCAATGTAGGTCGCTCGTGTGAGCCGGGCGGTGATACACATTGATAAGTCTTGTCCGCCCATCTGGTATTGACTGATTGTTGCAAGGGCGTTGTCGGTGGGTTGGTCTTTTGTGAGGATAAGGTGTTTGTTGGATTTGGTGTTTCTTGTTTATTAGATATGCTTGATATATGGTTTTGTCGCTTCTCGTGTTGGTGTTGTTAAGCAAGATGGGAAGGCCGGGCTGAGGGTCAATCGTCATCGTCGTCGCCATTGGTCGTTGCGGCGTTGTCAAGTTGAGGGATATCTGGGGAGGCCTAGAGGTGAACGCTTTCTTCTCTGTCGAGGTCTGTGAGGTGAAAAAGTAAATGATTGTTTGAAAATAATGGTAAAACAGGAAAAGGGGATTTAGGCACATTGGGAAAAATGTATTGAGATCTGATAATCTCTTCTAAACCATAATGTTCTTCAGAATTCAAGACTATTAATCTCCTATGAGATATTTATTCTCAGATATAAGCACTCGGCAACTCACCGTTCTAATTCTATTAGTTCAAATATATACTTGAACTATGTATTATGGTTTCGTAGTATCTGAACTTTAATCTCGCCAAGATTAACAAATACTATAGTACTATTACCTTTTGTCAAAACGTTTCCGTACGTAGAGAAATTTGACACCAATGTTGCCCAAATAGTATTCACTTTAGGCTTAGTAGAGACATTTAATTTAGTGTAAGTCCCTTTACTTTGGGTCACTATCTATATTTGATCAGTAAGCTCAATTGATTCTTTAATTAAGGAATGTCATCATTCAGGTAAACAAGGACAACAAACTCCAGTAACAAGGAGACTTAGAAGATGTGTCTCAGTGCTAGTGATAAAAGAAAATTATATATCTATAATATATTTATTGATATTTAATTGTACAAGCTTGATAAAGACTGGTTTATAAGGGTAGATACCAGTGTAATAAACATATGAATATTATTAGAATATATAATATTAAATAGAAA
>NW_011336292.1:0-4286 GCF_000735185.1 Notothenia coriiceps | reverse complement strand
GGTTTGGGACAGCGGGCTATAAACTACATTGGGCCAAAGGAGCAATTGGTTGGAGGACATAAACAAAATGTATATCCCCCCCACCAGAGCATGGACACTGCGACACTGTATTTATGGTATAAGTATGGATATTATGTATATCATATGATATTATATTTTTATTAGTTTATGATAAATGTTTATTGTATGCTTAAAACTCATTTGAGTGTTATTTGTACACTTACTTAATAAATTTGCTTACCTTACTTACTTGTATGGCGTTTGGTTTACATTATTAGATTGAACTACTTTTAAAATAAGGTTTGGGTTCTATCAAGTACGTTTACTGTTTTTCCAATTAATTTGAGTGAGTGCTATTTTAGAATTCTCTTAGGTTTTCTCTTTGTTTGTTAAAAGAAATACATTATAACACCAATCCTTCTAGCTTCATATCAAAATGCTAATGGATTACATTAAGTATATTATCCAGGCGCCACAAACCATGAGCTTCAATCAGGTCCATATTGGTTACTTCAAAACTATCCCCTGATAAAAGAAATATACTAATAATTGTAGTGTAATAAACTGAAAGAACGTAGGATTACGTTTTGCCTTATTATTTATTTAAAGGTATTATAATTTTTAATAGAAATAGTTAATAGTTAACTGCCAGTACACAAGTGTTATTAGCAACAAACGATACCTTTGTTGTCTTTATTAAAAGCTGACTTCGTATATAAATACTTTTTAGATGCACAGAAGGGAAACAGTCGGAGGCCAGCAGAATCGTTTTTTTCTCCTCTTCTCTCTTTCTCCTCCTTTTTTCTTCTTAAAAGGACAGCCGTAAGTCATACTCCTTTCTTCCCACCTTGCAAGACTATTGTTCCCCAGCCCGACGCTACCATGTCATCACTCATAGTCTGATCTGACATCTCATATCAGTTGCCTCAGGTGGCAAATGCACCAATGCACAGGAATTGATTTGATATTATGTAAGCGGCTGACATGCTCTAGAAACAACCAACATGTCAACCATCGCGACAATTATGAGACTATTAGATGGGTCTCAGGATCTAGACTACTCAGCAATATATAACACTTAAGATATAGATAGCACCATCGTTACAATCTGCTATACAACGCGTTACCATTAAGGCATTCCATATCAAATGTTGTTCAAGCTACAACAAATAGTTTATATCTAAATAAAATGATAAGCAGAGGAGCATCACATGTAAACGTACTTGTTTATGAAAGTATACACGGGTCCGCCCATTTTGACAACACATTCCTGTACTTAAAGAATCGACGGGATTATGGAATGCAATAACAGCGGCCTTATCATAAACTAGTTAAATGATACTGAACAGTACGACGGTTCATTTTAATTACTTTGTATTAACTACTCAACGCAGAGAGCTCTTTAAACTAAAAGGACCCTATTGATATGTATGTGGTTAAGTATTATACTTTGTATTATCTGATGTACATCGAAGGTAACAAGCTGTCAAATAAAGGTACTGTTCTAAAAAGACTACAATATCATACGATTTCAGAATGCAATGAGTACATCGCCTTTCTACCACTGTCAATATTAGTGCAAAGGGTCATTTCAACATGTCCACATCATGCTCTCCTGTAGGCTTGGCTTTATAGAAACCATGTTCACTTGGTTGTAATACATCAGTCAGTAAGTACCATTACTCAAGTGGCATCATTAAGAATCGACGACGCTGAGTTTTTTCATCATTTATATTTCTGCTCAACTACATCATAAAGGGGAACATACCTTTTACTACACTACATTTCTGACAGCTTTGATACTTTAGCGCCTATCCAGTGAAATCAATGTGCAGTATTGCTTCAGCTACAGCTGAACCAATATCCTTAGAAGTTCTACAGAGCAGTACCAATTTCTTTAAGTAACATTATGAGGGCAATCAAAAGACAAAACACTGTTATCAAAAACGTTATTATTTACAAGTGGTTTAACAAATACAAAGATTAGAATTAGTATGGTAAATACAAACATTAAGAAAATACATTATAAACAAAATATGGAATTTGGTCTTCTGATTAGTAAGATGTTAGAAAATTGAAAATTAAGAAAAGCAGGCTGTTTATTTTTTGGTGTGACATAGAGCTGTGATCCCAAGCCCAACAACTAATAATACAAACAATAATACTGATGGTATGACCATGTAATGGTTTCTTGAAGAATCTCCACAGACAACATCGGTGATCCTGCTTCCTTCTTTCATCGTTGCCTGGGTTCCTGAGCACCTGGGAAAAGAGAAATTAAAAACAAATTCAGTACTTTGTGTTTGAAATGAAACTTGAAAAAGATATACAATACTGTGCAAAAGTTTTAGGCAGGTGTGAAAAAAAGCTGTAAACTAAGAATGCTTTCAAAAATATGAATTATAAATGTGTATTTGTTATAAATTTACAAAATGCAAAGTCAATGAACAAAGAAAAATCTAAATCATATCAATATTTGGTTTTACTACCCTTTGCTTTCAAACCAGCATCAATTCCTTCAGGTACTCTTACAAAGTCAGGGATTTTGTAGGATTACAGTCAGGGGTATGATCAACCAATTATACCAAACAGGGGCTAATGATCATCAGTTTTACATGTAGGTTCAAACACAGTTGTCCACTGAAACAGAAAGAGCTTTGTGTGAGGTTTAAAACTGGGTGAGGGACAGCCAAACTCTGCTACCAATGTGAGTTTGTGGAAGGTAGGCAAAAAGATATACCTCCGACATGGAAACAAGGCCAAGCGACTCAACTATGCTCCAAAACATAGGAACTGTGATGTAGATCAACGGCAGCTTGTGCTCTCGACTGATTGAAATAATTGTCTACACAAGGGCTGGCGAAAATGTATTCTGCAGCAGGACAACGAACCAAAACATACTGCCAATGTCCTTAAGAACTATCTTCAGCATGAAGAAGAACAAAAAGTCCTGGAAGTGGTGGTATGGCCTCCACAGAGCCCTAATTTCATCATCATCGAGTCTGTCTGGGATGACATGATTAGACAGAGGGATTTGAGGAAGCCTATCCACAAAAGATCTGCGGTTAGTTCTCAAAGATGTTTGGAACAACCTGCCAGCGGAGTTCCTTCAAAAGCTGTGTGCAAATATACCTAGAAAAATGTATGTTGTTTTGAAGGCAAAGGGTGGTAACACCAAATATTGATTTGATTTAGAATTTGTTCACACCTGCCTAAAACTTTGACACATTACTTTATAATGATGTTAAAAGACAGAGAAGGACACTGATCACAAATCAATATTAAAATGCAAACATTTGGAAAAGCTCTATTGAGAGTTATGTTTTGTGACCAAATCAAATAAAACTGGAGGATTGGCAATGTTTGAATCTCCTGTGGATGGGAAAGATTGGTCCATCACACATACAGATAAAGCCACAAATCACAACTTTTTTTGAGCAATTATTGCAGAAACAAAGTGGTCATTTCGTGGTGCAGGGCAGGAAGAGCCCCAATTGTTTTAGTAATGCCATAACAAACAAAGCCTTACGCTGTCCAGTCCGTGCAATTCACTCCATGCTCTGAATAGAAGCCAGACGGACAAAGTTCACACTGTGCATCCTCTCTGCTGGTTCCTTAGAGACAGAGACACAGGAGAGATTAGTCACACAGCAGCCAACATCCAGTAATGATCCATCATCTTCATTTAGTATGTTTACGTTCACACTGCAGGAGATCAGTCCTCACTGTCTAAAAGTTCATTCAGGAAATTAATACAGTACATTTCCAGTCACAATTTTAAGATGAGTAATTTAAAAGTTATCTTTCAGGATGGTTACTGAAATGTACAAGGTCATCATATCTGTTACAGAAACCCTCATGTGATAGCTGCAGGACTCATAAAGAAACTGGGAGGGGTTCCTGTTTACTGCCTTTCATGTGAGCTTCTGCACCTCGGGTTATAGTCCAGTAGAAAGTCTGATCAAAAGTGAAAGGGAACCTATCATGCAGAATGCACTTTTAATGTCCTTTATACATCAATATGTGTCCCCGGTTTGTCAGGGAACTCACAAAGTGTCACAAATACAAACCCCTCTCTCTTTCCCTCTGTACCCACATCTCTAAAAACGGGGGTACAACGGCGCTGATCCAGATGTGCTGCTGATATGACATAATATCTGAAATGTGGACCCACAGCCAGAATCAGAAACGTTGCCATCAGAAACAATGCCCGACGTGTTTTGGACGTAATATGGTCTTTGTTTACAATAGCAAGCATCAGAGAACACAGAGAAAAAGCATTTGAG
>NW_011336291.1:0-2376 GCF_000735185.1 Notothenia coriiceps | reverse complement strand
ATGTGTGAGTTTTTTTTTTTATACCTCGGGACTGTGGGAAACAGTATCTCGATCTTTCTGTGTGTACAAACATATTTTGAGATTGACAATAAAGTTGACTTTGACTCGACTAATAATGAAACTGTAATTTAGTATATCAAACCTCGATCCAATAAAATACTCTGTTTAAAAAAAAAAAACTTTACAAATGAGAAGGCTATTTTGAGGATACATTTGTTCACTTCAGCAGCCACATTGGGAATTATCAGGAAATGTAGCGAGCCAAATATAGCACACATAAAATTAACTGATGGTTATGATGACAATGATATTTCAGAAGAGTACACTTCCTAAAACGACAGGCTAAAAGTAGAAATGAGCAGGAACGCAGAGTGAATGAGTGTACGGTGGGGAGTGGGAAAGCAAAGTGAAGAGCGTTCAAGTCCCAGTGGACAGCGAGTGTTGTCAGAACAAGCCTGAGCTGAAAGGCTTTCATCTGAAGGGAAATGTCAAATATTCACTCTAACAGCTCAACAGGGCCACAGACGGTAAATAGCATGATGTGACTTTGCCCCAAAAAGCTAAAAGGGATTTAAAAAAATCGGTGTCACGGCAGGGATCATTCTGTACCATATTTAGTTTTGTTTACCACACTAGCTGGTGAAGAGCCGCATAACAGAGAGGATAGCTGAGTTAAATTAAACCCATTTGACTCAAAACTGACAATTTGATTCACGCTTTGTTGGAAATGTTCTCTGGGTTTCTAAAATGTTCCAAAGTCTGAAGAAATATTCAAATCTGGTCGAAGCGTTTGGCTAAAAAGTGAGATTTTCATATTATAATATATTTTGTTTTTGGGCCTTTTTCTGAAATATTTGATTATACTTTAGGGAAAGAAACAGACTGATGATTGTATTAAAAAAGTAGCTGTATTTCGGAAACTACCAGGGTGAAGTATTTGATCTCTACAAACTCAGTAGTTGAACACATATTAATGATATAGACACAGGTATATTGTATTCAGTGTCATTAATACAATTGCACATGGAACAGATTTAATAAACACATGTTTCTCATTAAAAAAACGTTTTGACTGACAGTGACATTTTGAATTTGATAGATACTTGATTTCCGTACCAGTATTTCAAGACTTCAGCCCAGCATTTTTCCATATCCCACTAAATAGTGTTTTGGCATAGTTGGGTTAATCCGTTTCGTGACAAATTAGTAGCAGACCTCCTTTCCAAAAGGCAAGGAATTAATCAGAACTGTTGAAATGGACAAGTTGACGTCTAAATGTCAGGCAGTCACTGGCAAATGTCAATCACCGCAGAAGTCTGTAGCCGAGACCTTTAGTTAAAGGTCTGAGATAAAAATGAAGCTCCACAGTCGAAGGTCGGCCCTGTTTGACAGCTTGATCGGTAACAAGATGGATGCATTTTGATAATCTGTGCCCTGGCTTTTTCAAATAAAGTTACTGCATGTGTTCTGTTTTATTAATATCCCTTTTGAATACAAAAATAGTCCACAAAATAAGAAATGTAGACTTGTGCTGGAGAGCAGTTAATGCAACACTGGGTGAGATTTGTCTCTTTTGTAAGGAACCCAAACACTTCAATACATGTGCCGAAAAAAATAGAAACAGTAGCGGGAAAAGAACATCTTACAAGTGACAGATTGAGTCTACAGAGGACCGTTTTTGTTTAGACTGCTGGTAAATTTAGACAAAAGACAACAAATTCATTGTGGCTTAAAGAATGTAATGTTTTCTTCTTCAGGCGGTTTTGAAAACACAACAGCTCTGAGGAATTTGCTTTCAATTGTCAACACAAAAGTAACTTGCCAAAAGCATTTTTTTAGTCTTTGAGTGTCAAAGAACAGAAGCTCAAACTCTAGTGTATTTGAGTATATTAGAGAAAGTGCCTTGTTGTTGTGAGTCTACAGATATTATAAGTGAATCTGTTTTTGTGAAATGTCTTTTAACCTTTCTATTGTCTTCGTTTCCCCCCCCTTACTTTGGTGTTCGCGGTCAAATTTGACCGGTCCTGTTTAAACTGCTATTACATTAATACAAAAACCATTCATCATCACCAGATTTCATTTAACACCCTTTCAAACTGTACATATTGTATCAGACTACTGGTATACATGAGAAACTGCAGTTAATATACAAAGAATAGACACTGAACATGTATTGGTGTGTGCCAGGTGTGATCCATGTGGGGGGATGGGCACATAAGAGCGGGAAATGTGTCAAATTGTTCTGTGTGTGTTTGTGTGTGTGTGTGTGTGTGTGTGTGTGTGTGTGTGTGTGTGTGTGTGTGTGTGTGTGTGTGATTCACATGGGGGGATTGGGCACATAAGGGTGGGAACAAATTTAGAGTGTGTGTGTGTGTG
>NW_011336290.1:0-2277 GCF_000735185.1 Notothenia coriiceps | reverse complement strand
TGTGTATACAGATGTGCAGGGGCTCGTGTACTCTGTAGTGGCAGAGATCCTCTCAGTTTGTATAGACACATGCATTTCCAAACATTTGGACTACCTATTTTGTAAATGTATTATCTTTTCGATTTACACACGGCATCTATTGCACGTCTGTCCGTCCTGGGAGAAGGATCCCTCCGCTGTTGCTCTCCCTGAGGTTTCTCCCATGTTCCCCTTTTAAACTTTGGGGTTTTCTCTGGAAGTTTTTCCTTGTACGATGTGAGGATCTAAGGACAGAGGGTGTCGTATTGTCATACTGATATTTTGTACACACTGTGAAGACCACTGAGACAAATGTAACATTGGTGATATTGGGCTATATAAATAAACATTGATTGATTGATTGATTGATTGATTGATTGATTGAGTGTGTGTCCGTCCATCAGAGGCTTAAAGCTCCAGCTGGTCTCAGCAGGAACCAGGAGGATATGAGATGTGGAGCACATAGTAATAGTGAGAGATTTTAATAAAGTGCAGCAACTAACATAGAGACATGAACACACCAGAGAGAGAGGCAGTGTTCAGGCTCTGTTAGAGCTGACGGCCCATCACTGGGGATTGGCCCCCAGCAGAGGACCCAGGTTTGAATCTGGCCCAGGCCCATGTGCCACGTGTCATCCCCTCAGAATCCCCCTGTCATAGCTGTCCATTGAACAAAGGACCTGCTTGTCCAAAAGAAAAAGCCTGGGCCCAGCTGTTCCAGTACCCATGCACAGGTCTGATGAGGGTTTGATGCTGTACAAATATGGCACTTGATAATCATAATTCTTTAATAACCAAGTTAAAGACTCTGCAAAGGCAGTACATGCTAAAGATAACCTTGTTGCTTGTTCACATGATTTCTGTTGCAGTGCCGGGATCTATCATAAGGAACCATCGTCCACCACATTTTATTTCTGTAGCACATCCTGGTGTGTCACCAACCCTGCATTGACATGCTCCGTTATCAAAAAGACTTCAGTGTTCCATCTGAGTTTAGTGACAAGAGAAGACGTCCTGAATAAGTGAGCTTTCATTGGTCTGCATGCTCCCCTCGCCCCATTCATATCTTTACAAAGAAGCCCATTCACACTCACACAGAAGACTGGAGGATGAGAACACATTGTGATGACTGGGATCAGTTACATTACAAGCTTTGTCACGCCACTCATTCAGTTAAGCTCGCATGTCATTTTTCTTCATGACGGACTTTTGTTGATATCAGAATGTAAAATGATTTGATGCTTTTATATATTAGATGCTTTGCTAGATTTATCACAAATGTTTTTGATAATGAAACCTTGATCTCAAGGTCCACTAAGTATCCTCGGCACTATGACCACTTCTCACAGTTAGCATCAGTGAAGGGAACCGGCTCAGTTCAGCCCACATGTTGTGGAGCGTCAGTGAAAACAGCAGTTTGGAGGCAGATGGTTGTTAGCTGCATTTAGTTAGCACTGTCATCCTAACCTATTCATTTATGTATTTAATCGTTTATTTGGCAGGGACAATGCGCAGTAATGAACACTTAAAACATTCAAATGTATCAAGCGTAACATTGCCAGATTTAGCTTTGAGGTCATTTCCATCTGCAGTCCCTCACATAAAACATTTAATAAATTTACATTTTCCAAACATAGCAAAAACAAAATACATGATATGCAAAAAGTGCAAAAGAGCAAGAGCAGCATACACAAGTATTTGTGACATGGTATACAATCTAGCAGCAACGACATATAAGGTGCAAGAGAAGATACAAGAGCTATATAAAGTTTAAGAGGAGATACCACCTGTGTTAAAGTGCATTTAGCGGTGATTGCACGTTTGTTTGTTTCTCAACCATTCTTTGAGTTCACCTTTGAAGCTATTGAGAGTGGGACAATCCCGTAACTCAGTTGGGAGGCTATTCCACAATGAGCTGCCTTTAATGGAGAGGACATTTTGTCCAAAAGTGGTCCGTCTGCGGTGGACCTCACAGTCTCCTCTGGTTTCTGACCTAGTGCAGCGTCCAGTGTGTTTTTGTGGATGAATTCCCTAAGGGAGGGGGGGCAGTCCATGTAAACATTTATAAAAAAAACACATACTTTTAAAAGACTTAAAATTATCAAAATTCAAGAAATTGTGTTTTTCAAGGATGGTACAGTGGTGGTATGAGTGAGGCTTTCTGTGAAACACCTTGATAGCTCTCTTGAACAGCTGTTCTATGGGTTTCAGGTTTGTGGCACAAGCAAACGACCAGTTTGTCAAACAGTATTCAATGTG
>NW_011336289.1:0-2794 GCF_000735185.1 Notothenia coriiceps | reverse complement strand
CATGTTATACTAATCTGTCTATTGAACTGCTGTGAAACAATTCTTATAGGTGCTATACAAATATAAAGCTCATTACTGATATTAATATTATTATTATTATATATAAATATTAAATAAACTATATGTAAAATGAGTTACCTTTTAGAGAAGTGATTATATTTGAATGCCAATATTTTCCTATGGTAAAGTTTTCGTTTTGCACTTTTATTTTGATAGTAATAAGATCGGGACTCTTATTTTGAAGGAACTTTTACCGGTTAAATCGGTTTAATGATAAAGATGTAGCCCCAGAAAGCACATGGCTACTTAGCATGCAAAATGACATCATTCCGCATGTTAAGTAGCCATGTGCTTTCGTGTTATCGGCTGAATCTTTATTTATTGATTAGATCACGTTATGATAGTGTTCAAGACAGCCATGTGAACTCGATCCTTAGAGTAATGTGTTACGGAGCCTTCTCTTCAATATTGTTTCCACATAACGAGCATTTTGCGCTGCTCTTTTCTCATGTGGAAGCAGAATGTGTGAAAGCATATAGCACGATGCGGGGTGTGTCTCTAGACATCTTTAGACTGTAATAGCGGGGCCCAGTCCGTGAACCCGCCTCACAGGTGCACATGCCAGGATAGAGGACATCAGACTCCAGAGAAAACTTGCTCGAGTCCGAGTCGGAGCGTCAATGTACAAGTCAAGTCCGAGTCATCGCGGGGGGGAAAATTCACGAGCCCAAGTCCGAGTCGCGTCAATCAGTGCGCGAGTCCGAGTCGAGTCACGAGTCCCGAAAATCGGCACCCGAGTCCAGGAGTTGAGTGCTCCATCTCTGACGTCATGCGATCGGCTCTCACGATCGGCCTTTATAGAGAGCACCGATCGATCGTCAGAGAGTGAATATCGCCCGATATCGATCGGAGCATCCCTAGAGACAAATATCACTGATAGGAAGTTGGAGGCTGGTGTTTAACTATAGACCTTTCACTTTTAAAAGCAGAAAGTACTCAGGAGTTGAGGCATTTGTATACCGACAAAAAACTCATCATATTGTATGGCTATGTTTCTTTTTACTTTTGGCTTCAGTTAAATAAAACTCTTAACAATACATATCAGAAATGTGCTTGGCTCCACAAATAACCTACATAACACCTAAAACAAACAAAAGACCCTTAAAACTGAATAAATGCTCCAAAAATACATATTCCATTCGTCTAAACGTGGATCAAATTGGCAACATACAGTAAATACTTTAGTTCCCTATATATTTATGATAGATTTGGGGATTTTGTTCTGATATATGCATCCTGAATATCCACTACAGTACATAGATTTCATGTAATCTTATCTAACCAACCATACTTCAGTTGCAACTGAATAAATATTAAGCTGAGGCCAACATGTACATGGTCCAGGAATCAGACAGCAGAAAGTCAGTGTTTATATATGTTTAAGTGAATTCTTCATGTATTTCTGGCCACAGGTGGAGCGATACAAAGAGCTGAAGGAGCTGGCTCGGATGCAGGGAGCCGTCTTCACGCAGCAGGCGGAGAAGCTGCACTGGGAGGTGAGAGCGGACCGGGAGAAGATGGCGTTCGACCAGCGGAGGAAGAAGGAAGTGGAGGTACTGTCAGAGCTGATGCTACACATCTTTGAAGTGAATCACCATGGATTGGACAGCAATATGTTTCACAATGAGATAACTATTATTAACAATGTATGAAAACATCTACATATCATTTTTCATGTTCTTTCATGTATACTGTACATATTGAGCAGTTACAAATTAACATAGTTGTTTATTTGGAGTTTGTGTCCAGCTCAGTTTTTTCTTCTCTACCAACATTTTTCCGTTTCTTTAGCTGCTAAATGCTTCACTTTGTTTACCAGCTTGTCTATCTTTTTGTCAATCTACTGTTTTGGTGATGAGAAGTTAGTATACAGTGGCTTTTTAGAGGAAACCCTGCATGCTGCAGCTGAAACACGAGTGAATCAAAAATATATTATCGATGCCTAATTGTACCACTCTCGAAACATCGTCTATCGTAAGCCAGAGTTCCCGTTAGAATATTTTTTTGCCGGTCAAAATGTCCATTCAAGTTTAAATCTTCCGGACAAAATGACAAAAGTGCCGGTCAAAGGACTTAAAACAAATTGATATGATTCGATATTAAACAAACTAATTATAGTAGATTAACTATTCAAAAGTGTACAGTAACTTATAATAACACGGGAATAATAAACGGAGCGCTCTCTCCCTCTCCTGACAGCCCGTCAGTATCATGCAGCTCGCGGATCAGTAATGAGTGACCCAACAGTAAAACTAAACATATCTATAACTAGATTAGGTAGTTTGAGAGGTAATTAAAATAGCTACGTGTGATATTCTAACCTGAAGTGTGTGTTTTGTTCCGCTCACCGCTGCATGTGATCATGCAGAGCTGCGTGTCGACTCGTCAGTAGGAGCTGATCTCTCTCTCCCGTCAGATTAGACGCGTTTATGTCCATATTGATCAGATCTAGCTAGTTCTAGCTAATGATATGACTACCTGCTTATTAAAAGACACCTAAACAATAAGCGTTGCTATGCAACCGGGCGAGGCCACAAAGTGTAGCGCAGCATTATGCATTTGTTTACATGCCCACCGGAACCCCGAGGCATTACCAACAGATCAACGCACAATCAACCCATACAGGACATCTCTTTCTCCACATTAAGTGTTAGACATTAGAATTGACTATTCTTGTCTGTCTGGGGAAATTATTTTGACCGGACATTTTGACCGGAGAGATTTAGATTTGCCG
>NW_011336288.1:0-2961 GCF_000735185.1 Notothenia coriiceps | reverse complement strand
TCATTAGAAATTGAACCAGAAGGGATAGTGTGCAGTGAGCCGGTCATTGATAACACACACAAACAGGAACAGGGTATGGGCTCTGCAGTGTTTAAGGACTTGTTAGTGGAACAGAAACTGTGAACAGAGTTGGAGAGTCACAGAAAACATCAATGCCTTCATTTAAATGAAGATGTCATTTATTTATACATTTAATTTAATATTGGTAGTGAAGGCGTTAGTTTGTGGCCATCTAATAAGCGGGATAATGTGCACCAAGGCGGTCTTTATTGGAAAAAGAACAGCCGGATCACGGATCTTGATCCTTGATGCACATTATCCCTTGCATAGTCCCTTCTTGTCAATGGACAGTAGTCTTTCTCATGGTCCACTCATAAGCTTTTTTAGAAGCTGTTATCTCTGACCAAAGAGTCTGTAAGTGAGCGGAGATTTGAACCTTTCATCCTTATCATTTATGTATGATAAATAATATTGTCAAAGTAAGCCAATTCCTCACTTATCTCCATAAGCAGCAGAATGTCTCTGAACCTGCTCTATAAACTGCATTATATTGGCTTCCATCTGAGTGTCCATGTTAGGTATGGGAAACGTATTCTTTATATAGAGCCATAAAGGAAAAACTAATGTTCATGGCATGTACACAGCTTTAAGCCAACAATCCCAGAATGCAACTTAAATGTAAATAGAGAATTTACAGTCATGCGATATTACAAAGGTTACTTAGTGGTTATTAAATAATTAAAAAGGGCAAAAAAGTTTGGGAGATTATTTTTAGCTTAACTGTTCCCCTGAATTTTTTTTTTTTAAATAAATCAATTACTTTGACCTCATGATGTCCAATTAGTTCTGAAAATCATATGGTTATAACATTTCTGCTTTGTTTTCTTATTGAACTCCTTTCTTTCATTCCATTTGTTTAGTTAGTTTAACAGTGTGAGGCTGCGTGCAAAACTAATTTCCTTACAAAACCCAAGATACCAAACTTGGAAATCTGTTTCGAGAGTCATATCAGGAAGACCTGCACTGTTATGAAAGATATTCAGTGAATACTTACTGTATAGGTGTTTTGGTTGTTAAATCAGCAAACAGAACAAACAATGACGTAAATGTATGTAAATAGCCTGTGACACAATGAAGATGTGCGTTTCCATCAATCAGTGCATATGTACATTTTCAACTAGCATCCTGAGTGTTAAAACCAAGAAACAAAACAAAAAAAAATCAGAAAATATGTTTTACTAAGGTGCTAGTTGTGTGCGAGTGATGAGGAATTATTGTTTGCAGAGTAGGGGGTCTGAATGGTGCTCTTTTAAATGTGTCAGCTGGTTGTGCCCTCTTGCTCTGCAATAGTAAATCCGTACCTGAGTGGAGAATTAGCGGCACTTACTGCTCATCCTGATGGACCAACTGCCATGCTGTCGGCTTGACAAAAATACAGAATAAGAGAGAAAGTGACACAAGAGAACATTTCCATGTAATGCTTCACTTATACATTTCCCCGTCTTCAGCAGGGAGGTCAAAGGTCAGGCTCACTGTTTGCTGACAGTGGAGCACACACTCACACACAGGTCCAGAGGCCATGTACTAAGAAGCCGGATTTTCGCTTAGCGAGGTAACTTCAGGGTTAACTCTGGGTTTCCGGTCCTACGAAGCTGGTTCTCCTCTTACTGGGCTAGATCTCCATGGTAACTTATGCTGAACGGCTAACCTGCTCGGTAGCAAGCGTCCTCGATCGTTAAATTAAAGAGATGCTTTACATTTGTTGGTTTCAGACTTTCCCTGGAAATCTGGGAAATAGCAACAGGCCTTCTCTTACTATTTCATGAGAACAATCCACTGATTCGTATATTTTAGATATTATTAGATAATAAAATAATTATTGGTTACAGCTTTAGTGTTCACAACGGGGAGGTAATTTTTTTCAGAGCCTAGGTAAAGACCAGAGGCCTACGAATACCTATCATCTAGACCTTTTCTTCTTGATTGTGCGTCATATGCGAGGCCCCGCCTTAAATGGAGCGCGATTTCCTTCAAAGATTTGGAAATTGGTCCGTACGCAAAGCATTATGGGGATTTTAAGACCGCAGAGTCAACACATGTGCAGCCTCGAAATTTCTCGCTTCGAAGTACGCCGGCCTCGGTAGAATTCCAAGTATGCTGGACATTGGAACAGTCCTTCGGCGGCACTCGATGAAGTAGTATGATTGAAATAGTGGCTCTGGAGCACTCAAGATTGAGAAACACCCACTGGCCTGAGTTACCGAGTTGATAACCATCGTAGGACCGTTTAGCGAGATCGCGTTTGTTTTGGGTTAGTTAAGCCAGATAACTCAAACATATCCAGGTATGTTGAACTGGATTCGTAGTACAGGCCTCTGGTCTTTACCTAGGCTCTGAAAAACATTACCTCCCCGTTGTGAACACTAAAGCTGTAACTAATAATTATTTGACTATTTAATAATATCTAAAATATATACGAATCAGTGGATTGTTTTCATGAAATGGTAAGAAAAGGCCTGTTGCTATTTCCCAGATTTCCAGGGAAAGTCTAAAACCAACAAATGTAAAGCATCTCTTTAATTTAACGATTATCAGAATGTCCATACATTTTCCTGTTGATTAACTAAATGAATTAACCACTAGTGTAGTTTAGCAATGTACTTAGTAGAATATCAATCAAGTTAAAGGTGGGGTATGTAATTTATTTCAGAAACACTTTTTGTTATATTCCATGGAATGCTCTTAACATCCCAATAGCAATGAATATATTAAATGCTTTGAAAATAAATACATAAGAGAAATTCATCTGTGGAAGCCGTAGTACTGTAAAAAGCACAACCAATCCTTTTAGCCGGCTGTGCACAAACTTATCTCGTGCCCTCATTGGTCATGTGCGCGTTCGTGTGTGTTGGAGGAGGGGCCCTGTAAGGAAGTGGCAGATTTTTTCCGGTTTTGTACTTT
>NW_011336287.1:0-2729 GCF_000735185.1 Notothenia coriiceps | reverse complement strand
CTGTAGGGTTCAATGATGTCCTGCGCTTCCTCATCGTCACTTCCATCTTCTGTGCCGCTTTCCTCATCTATCCTGTCCGAAAAGCTGTCAAAATCAATCATTTCTCTCGCACATGTATCACTTTCCAAAGTCTCCGCCATGTTTAGAATCAGAACTGGGCCCATCTTGTGACGTCACGGCCGCTATCGTCTGGAACTTCCGGTAGGCTCAGACGGCCGTTATTATTAACATTAATAATGAATAAATAAATAAATAATTAAAAATTATTTTAGCCATGAACAGGCACAATGATATGTAAGGAATGAAACTGCCATTTCATTTTGGTGCAAAAAAATGCACTTCACTGGGCCTTTAATGAAGCTGGACACAAAAACTTATTTAAAGAATATGAAATAAACTTTAATGTAGTGTGGAGTCTATCTGTATATAACATTAGAAGAGGGATTCTTATTATTACATTATATGCATTATTGTGCTCATGAGATGTTGTTATGACTATATAGGGTTTGATACGAAACGAAGGGGACAGTCATGAGAGTTTTTAGCTTGCAATACTAATGTAGCAAAGCCAGGTGCAGACACTGTAAGAGGACAATGAGTCACTGAGGCTCTGGCCTTGGCCGTGTGGGTGAGTTTTGATCCCACGCATAGCTGGGAATCAGTATAACCAGGATTCCACTTTTTCTGTAGAAATTTTAGCAAAAACAAATTACTAGGATAGCGACAGAGTAGGGAGGAACCTTCACAGGCCGACCGAATGCTGATTGGAAGATCGCGTTGACAAGATACTTTTGTCTAAGTCTGCGCACCAACCAGGGAAGCCAAAGTCTAAACCATGGCCCTCACCAACTAGTCTCAACCAATCATAAATGTACGGGCAAAGCCCTGTGTAATAAAATGTATTGACGCACAAGGTTCGAGGCTTTTTTACGGAAATAGTGGTTACAGATTACAGCTTTGCTGCCTGTGATTTCTATGACCTGATGGAGTCCTTGGCCAAGTAATACTGTATATCTTTTGCTCTCTTTTAATAAATAGTTGAACTTAGAAGTTATTTGTCTTTCCTTGAATTTTTCACACAGCAAAATAGCGACTCACGACGTGATTCCGAAAAGAGGATTTGTGACTCCCGGCTTCGAGTTCGAGGGACCGAAGGGCGGCGGCGACCTCCTCCAGATCCTACCAATACTCACCGGGCCAAGATCAAAGTTGAGCAGAAGCCTGTTGTCTACTGCCAAAATTCTGCATAGGTAGAAATAGGACTGTTAAAAACTGTGAGTGAGGGTGGAGGCAGAGGTGGGAGTAAGTCCAACATGTGCAAGTCATGAACAAGTCTCAAGTCTTGACCTACAAGTATCAAGCAAGTCCCAAGTCACTGTGGTGAGAGTCAAGCAAGTCAAGTCAAGTCATACGAAATTCTGATGAATAAGCCCAGTTTCCGCATTTAAATCAGTATGTGATGAAAATGAATTCAACCCACACTATGATCTTCATTACATACACAGTTAATCATTTGAAATCTAATTTAGACCGATGACAATCATATTAGATTCATATTAACCCTAGAACTGCAGACAATATAGCTTGGACTCAATCAAAAAGTCTGTTCAAAAAGGCAGAATTCCAGGTAAGAAAATCATATATGGCATTTGCCATTACACATATTTAATTTCTATGTCTGTTAACACTAGAACCACCAACAGCGTCAGCACATAGATATCATTTTGAAATAATTTAGTGGGAATGCTGTTAACAGCATTCCAACTAAATGTTCTTCTACGCACGAAAAGTTTATTATTCCGCAGACTTATTTTGCCGCGCTTCTTCTTCTTCATCGCAGAAACTCTGTTCAAACATCAAAACGTTCAGCTTGGTCGGGAATCGATGGCTATTACTTTTCTCATAAATAACTTTCATAATTCCAGAGATACATCCCATAATTCATCACATTTTTAACATTTGAACTTTAATATTGCGCAGCTCGTTAAGGCAGAGTGCGTGATGTCAGAGTTAGAGTGGAGGACAGTTTGAAATTTGCCTTCATATATTTTTTTAAAACTGCCATAAATCCCAAACCCTACATTCCTGAGACATTTTTTGTCATGACAAACGTAGGAAAACATCCCGTAGCTTGAAAAATGACAAATAATTAAGCAAAATAATTAAACAAAGTGCCTCTTGAGGGCATGAAGTGACAAAAAAGTTCAACATGTCTCCATTAAAGCCCATTGTAAATTCAGGCAGATATTTCCTCACAGCAGCAGCCGCACATCTTTAGTTAAACTGCCAAAAAGGCCACATTATTAACCCGAAAGTACACAAAAATTACACTTGAGATACTCAACTTCCTTGACATGCTTCACGTTTTGAAATTTCACAGATATCTGTTAAGGTTCTTCCACAAAACGTTCACATGTAAGAGGTTTATCTCTCATCCAGACCAATGGAAACCTTTGATCTCTTGACGCCTAATTAGCTCAAATACAAACACCTGTGTAATGGAACACGATGATGTCATCACTCCAACTGACATGGTTCAAGGCTCTTTTTGCATGTCAGTCTTTATGCATGACGGTGTTTTTGATAATGGATCCTGACCACTCACATTTGTACACTGTGAACAAATTATATTATTAAACAAATATATAACATAAATACAAAAAATACTCTAATTTAGTCTCTTTTCCAGCGCTCTTCATCGGTAACTTTAGCATTTCTGAGTGTCCTTG
>NW_011336286.1:0-2099 GCF_000735185.1 Notothenia coriiceps | reverse complement strand
CTGGTCTTCAACCTTCCAAAATTCTCCCACACCACGCCGCTCCTCCGCTCCCTTCACTGGCTTCCGGTAACTGCTAGAATCCACTTCAAGACACTGGTACTTGCGTACCATGCTACGAATGGATCTGGCCCTTCCTACATCCAGGACATGTTTAAACCGTACACCCCAGCACGTGCACTCCGCTCTGCATCGGCCAAACAGCTCGCTGCACCCGCACTGCGAGGGGGACCCAAGTTCCCATCAGCAAAAACTCGTGGATTTGCTATAACTGGCATGAGCTCCCCATTGAAATCAGGACAGCAGAAAGCTTACACATCTTCCGACGCAGACTGAAAACTCATCTCTTTTGACTCCACTTCGAGCGATAGAATTACTAACAAAGCACTTATATATTAATAAAGGACTGGCTTATCTAAAGCCAGTTGAGTAGCACTTGAAATGTTTGGCTCTATGAAACCTGATGTACTTATATGATTCTGTTTTCTTCAAGGTTGTATCTTCCCGGTCGAATGTACTTATTGTAAGTCGCTTTGGATAAAAGCGTCAGCTAAATGTAATGTAATGTAATAATGTAATGTAATGTAATGTGTGTTGCATAAATGTGTGCAAGATGAGCTAGTTTAATTACTATAGCCAACTATTTTTCCACCCTTTTCCAAGCCCCTGCAATCACATAATAATCATGAAGGGTAAATGACTGAAGGGGAAGAAATAGATTTTTTATTTGTTTTACTTTTCTCAACTTTATTAGGACCGTGACCAGAAATGGAAATAAATCTGAAACTTGATGGTGCCTTTTTGATAAGCGGCCACAACACATGTAGCCTACTTTTTGGCATAGCATATGTTTTTATGAAAAATTATTAGAAATAATAATCTCAATGGGATTTTCACCTGGTTAAATAAAGGCAACAAACAAACAAACAAATGTAGTGTATGTAATGTTATGTACTTTTTTTCTTCATTAATAGTAGTTTTGCTGTTTAATGGCAATGCTCTTTATGAACTTTGATTATGAAAATAAAAACCTGTAACATTTTATTCAAGCCTACTAAATCATTGATTGATGAACACATGATGATGAAAACATGTATTAAGTCAATGAAAGCTTTTCCATTTGCTGTTATTAAACATTTAAGTGTCGTTCTGGGAGAATACAAAGCAGGAGATGAGCTCTACATGTCTGGAAGCAGAGAGTTATTTTTAATAATATGTGTGGTTTACAAATGTATTACATCAGTAAGCAGCAAAAAGAAAGTACAACCTACACTGTAAAAAAAAAAGTTTTTTTTACAGTTTTCCCCCAAAACCAACACACTCTCACTCCATAATCGTCCAGGAGCGACGCTTGGTCAGGGTCCCGTGGCGTGCAGTTGTGACGCTCCTAGGCTTCTTCAGCTTCATAAAGGGACGCAAATAGCTTTCAACTGATTGCAATGTATTCCCATCTGCTGCGGGATTTGACGCTCATGGAAACTCTGCATTCGTTTGTGTCGGCTGCCCTTAAAGGCAATGTGAGCGTCCATTCCCATTGGATAACGGAGAATTGTACACCCGGAAGTAAGTATTCCCCTTACTGTTGATTGATTTTACAGTGATATCTGCACTACTCATCGACTAAAAAACACCAGATTGTCCTTGTTAATTACACAACATTGATTGGTTTAAATTGTGTGCAATGCTTTTGTATTTTTCCCCTTCGATTCGGAGAAACAAATATTTTTTCGGAGTAAAGGATGGCAGAAGACACTACACTACCCAGAATCCCCAGCTATCGTTTAGGACTACACCATGTGCTCTGTTTGACAAGCCCCGTGATTAGTTCTCAAGCTCTGTGATTGGTTGACCTCCAACTGCATTCCATTCATTCCAATGGCTGGCATCTATGTCACGTGATCTTCAAATGTCTCCCTGCAGAAAAAAAAAACATGGCCGAACTTCGTTTTATTCTCGGTGGAAAATGCCTATTTTAAAGTTAGTTTGGCCATTAAAATGCGTTTTGATTTCATTTGATGCGAGAAATATGAGTTGTTATTTCAGATTATGTGTGCAGTGGAAGTACATGATTTTTAGTTTGCTAGTTATTACGAAGATTACTT
>NW_011336285.1:0-2226 GCF_000735185.1 Notothenia coriiceps | reverse complement strand
TCATGCTCAGGTTCATATTTATATTATATATTCATAGTGATGTGTTTGTTTGTTTGTTTTTCAATAACAAATGTATTTCTTAAAGAAAAAAAATTATTAGTATAATAATTTAGTTTTTGGGAGAAGGGGTGGGATTAAATAAGTGTAAACTTCTTCTCTTTTCGGATATGTAATTAAGTAGATCGTTTGTTTACATAGTCAGTCATACTTTTGTTTATCAATTTGACACTGCTTAAGCTTGTATAGTATAATAATTCTCACATTATATTATTTTTGTATTATTGTTTTAGACATTCAAAATAAATCAAATCAAATCAAACATTTAGTGCCTCTACTTTAAAGAGTCCTCTCCTGCTGATGTTCAGGTGTATATCAGTATGTAGTGTCTCTACTTTAAAGAGTCCTCTCCTGCTGATGTTCAGGTGTATATCAGTATGTAGTGTCTCTACTTTAAAGAGTCCTCTCCTGCTGATGTTCAGGTGTATATCAGTATGTAGTGTCTCTACTTTAAAGAGTCCTCTCCTGCTGATGTTCAGGTGTATATCAGTATGTAGTGTCTCTACTTTAAAGAGTCCTCTCCTGCTGATGTTCAGGTGTATATTATGTAGTGTCTCTACTTTAAAGAGTCCTCTCCTGCTGATGTTCAGGTGTATATCAGTATGTAGTGTCTCTACTTTAAAGAGTCCTCTCCTGCTGATGTTCAGGTGTATATCAGTATGTAGTGTCTCTACTTTAAAGAGTCCTATAACTTCAATAACTTCCATGTGAGTGGCTGTTTTTCTGTACTTTTCACTGAGGAGCAAATATATAGTGAAATAGTCACATTTAGACGAGTTGTATCATTTGCAGTTAAAAACACTTCTGAGGCTTGTTAAGAGGAACATCTCTCTGGTAGCTCTGAACTTGATTCTGAGTCATCATCTTGTGACGATCACACTTGGCAGCATCAACAAAAGGACTATACACACATAAATATAACACTGACATTTTGAGAGCCATATCGGAGCTGATTTGGGGCATGACATTATGATAAAAGTTAAAATTATGAATGTGCTTCTCTGCAACAAACAGAAACTATAAGCACTTCAGATGTAGCTTCTTAAACCTTTCCTGATTTAAGAAAAAACAAGTAAAAAACACAAATCCAGAAGTATCGAGCCGACTCAACGTAATCTAAAACTGTTTAACGTCAGAACAAAGTGTTAGTATAGGAACAGAATAACATTTTTCTTCTCTCTCAGTTTCTATAGACGTGTTATCACTTTGATCAAATCTCCGCGTCGCTAAAGCTCTGATATCAGTGTGCGCTGCCATTTGAATCCCATAATAACAAACACTCCCTCCCTCCTCTTGCTTGGCATGGCAGGGTCTTATTCACTTCCTGTTCAGTAGGGGGGCAGACAGGAAACAGGAAACACACTTCCTGGTTCTCTCTGGAGGTATATTGTGTATGTTTTTATTGCGATTGGGGAGCTGGGAACGCAACATAATATGTTTGAGGAGTTTATGTCCCCGGCACCTTCACTGCTGTGATCAAACCCTGTGAGCAGAGACACTTCTGGGGCAGCATGGGTGGCTCAGAGGGGAGTATACTGAATGTACAGGAGGAACAGTAACATTTAACCAGAGATAGCAAAAGTACACAGATCCTTTACTCAAGTAGAAGTACAGATACTCGTATTTAAAAATACTCTGGTGAAAGTAGAAGTACTGACTAAACTTCTTTACTCAAGTGTAAGTAAAGAGGCTTTGAAATGTACTTCAGTAAAAAGTACCCATAACTAGCAGCTGTTTTAAAGAGTACCTGACCTCCCTTTATATTAATAGAACAATAATGTCATTGTTAGCTAATGAATGTTTCCATGCTGAACAACGGCAACATGACAACGTTTTCATTGGTCCCTCTTCTTTAGAGAAGACCAGGAAATGATGGATACACGGATCGTGTTCAAATCAATAGGCACGCAATGACTCTAAATAATAATGATCACGCCACCAAACACACATTCAGACTAAAGGAACCAGCCTGTTTGGAAAATGAGAGAAGTAGAAAGTACAGGTATTTGTGTTCAACATGTAAGAAGTAGAAAGTACAGGTATTTGTGTTCAAAATGTAAGAAGTAGAAAGTACAGGTATTTGTGTTCAACATGTAAGAAGTAGAAAGTACAGGTATTTGAGTTCAACATGTAAGAAGTAGAAAGTACAGGTATTTGAGTTCAACATGT
>NW_011336284.1:0-2132 GCF_000735185.1 Notothenia coriiceps | reverse complement strand
TACACCATGTGTCCCCTCTTCTTCATGTCTCTTCTACATCAACATGTGTCCCCTCTTCTTCATGTCTCTTCTACATCAACATGTGTCCCCTCTTCTTCATGTCTCTTCTACATCACCATGTGTCCCCTCTTCTTCATGTCTCTTCTACATCACCATGTGTCCCCTCTTCTTCATGTCTCTTCTACATCAACATGTGTCCCCTCTTCTTCATGTCTCTTCTACATCAACATGTGTCGCCTCTTCTTCATGTCTCTTCCCTTTAGCTTAGCGGTGGTGACGTGAAGTCATGTGCCTGCTGTACCGTGCTGTAGTTCCTTTATACCCAACATTAGCCCCTTTAGCTTAGCGGTGGGCGGAAGTCATGTGCCTGCTGTAGTTCCTTTATAGCCCAACATTAGCCTCCTTTAGCTTAGCGGTGGTGAGTGAAGTCATGCCGTGCTGTAGTTCCTTTATAGCCCAACATTAGCAACCTTTAGCTTAGCGGTGGTGACATGAAGTCATGTGGCCGTGCTGTAGTTCCTTTATAGCCCAACATTAGCCTCCTTTAGCTTAGCGGTGGCGACGTGAAGTCATGTGACCGTGCTGTAATTTATTTTATTCCTTTTTATAAATGCAATACAAATGGTAAAAGTGAAAGGCAGGAGATAGTAAACTACGTACATGCAATATAAAATAACATAAAGTAATTGAATACTGTATACCATAATTATATGTATGCATTTATCACTGTAGGAATAGCACATTGTCTACTCACAAGTGAACCAATTTCTTTAGGAAAGTATATTGTCTCTTATGAAAAGAAAAACAATGTCTAAACAACTCGGCAACCTCATCCCTTAATATTATGATGTATTAAATTATGCTAATGTTTTTCTTTGCTTCCCTCTGATGTGCATTTGAATGGTCGCTGTCTGAGTCCAGTAAAAATAGCCTCCTCAGAAGCAGGAGGGAGGGATGAGTGACAGCAGGTAAACAGCAGGTCAGAATCAGTTGTATTTCTGTGGGAATTCGCACCCTATGGTGTGCTGTTTTTAGATACAGAGGCGATGGAAAAAATACAGAAATGTCAAGATATCCACTTATCTTGCACTTCACCAAATCCTAGAGAGGTTCAGAAAGTTAGTGCAACAGCTCCTCTCTGACCTTTCTATATATTTCTTCAGAAGAAGCAGCGACAGACAGACCCATAGGAATCCTCACAGATCTTAACAAGTCGACATAAATGTGAAGAAAACATTCTTCCAACACACAGGGGTTACTCTACTTCAGCAACAAGACAAGTTTGACGCTTAAGTTATTTTGAAAGGGTGACGTTCTTGACCTTTTCCTTTAGGTCACCTATTATGCAGAATCCTCTTCTTCATGTCTCTTCTACATCAACATGTGTCCCCTCTTCTCCATGTCTCTTCTACATCAACATGTGTCCCCTCTTCTTCATGTCTCTTCTACATCACCATGTGTCCCCTCTTCTCCATGTCTCTTCTACATCAACATGTGTCCCCTCTTCTTCATGTCTCTTCTACATCAACATGTGTCCCTACATCAACATGTGTCCCCTCTTCTTCATGTCTCTTCTACATCAACATGTGTCGCCTCTTCTTCATGTCTCTTCTACATCACCATGTGTCCCCTCTTCTTCATGTCTCTTCTACATCAACATGTGTCCCCTCTTCTTCATGTCTCTTCTACATCAACATGTGTCCCCTCTTCTTCATGTCTCTTCTACATCACCATGTGTCCCCTCTTCTCCATGTCTCTTCTACATCAACATGTGTCCCCTCTTCTTCATGTCTCTTCTACATCAACATGTGTCCCCTCTTCTTCATGTCTCTTCTACATCAACATGTGTCGCCTCTTCTTCATGTCTCTTCTACATCACCATGTGTCCCCTCTTCTTCATGTCTCTTCTACATCAACATGTGTCCCCTCTTCTTCATGTCTCTTCTACATCAACATGTGTCCCCTCTTCTTCATGTCTCTTCTACATCAACATGTGTCCCCTCTTCTTCATGTCTCTTCTACATCACCATGTGTCCCCTCTTCTTCATGTCTCTTCTACATCAACATGTGTCCCCTCTTCTTCATGTCTCTTCTACATCACCATGTGTCCCCTCTTCTCCATGTCTCTTCTA
>NW_011336283.1:0-2385 GCF_000735185.1 Notothenia coriiceps | reverse complement strand
AGATCACACACACACACACACACACACACACACACACACACACACACACACACACACACACACACACACACACACACACACACACACACACACACACACACACACACTGTACAAAGCTGCCGACAGTAAAACCAAGAATCCGGAAAGTTGTGAGCCAAAGAGAGGCAGCTGCCAATTCAACCGTCGTGGCCATGCTACATTTAGTCTCAGTCCTACTGTGTCCTCGCTGCTTCATCAAAACAATCTTTTACAGCAGCCTCCTAGAGCTCACAATGGATCCACTGTGTGTGTGTGTGTGTGTGTGTGTGTGTGTGTGTGTGTGTGTGTGTGTGTGTGTGTGTGTGTGTGACAGTCTCCTCAGGGCTCTCACAAAATGCTCCCCTAGCAGTTGTTGTGGTTATGTGTCTGTGTCGCTGCATCCCTCTGTATCTGACTGTGCCCAGCCAAGCATTGTAGCACAAAATTAAGTCCCGACTATTCCATAGGCACCGCGACGCCTACAGGGAACCAGCACCATACCAAGAGCTATACCTCGGCTGTATGTGGAGGGAAATAACATGTCTAGAGATGGATAACACACAGTATAACAACGTGAAGGTGAGGGTCAGCGCTGCAGCAGCACATCCTGACCTCAAGGTGTCAGTAGAGATCAGCAGGCGTGGGCTGAAGATGTACAGAAAGAAAGAGAAAGAGAAGGAAAGGGATTTGACTTAAAGGGAGTTTTTGGAAGGTGACAAACATTATCTACTTTCTGTAACGTGCAATTACGTAACCACCACTACGTTTTTTGCACTACTAAATACTGTTAATATTTACATTAATTATGTGACCGTCTATGTTTCCAGTAGTTATTGAATTGCTCTTTTTACTGCAAAGTCCTATCTTATCTTAACAATTGTTCTATATTTTTGGGTTTTTAAAAAGGTAGTATGGGGGAAAAACAACCCAGAAGTTTGGTTCATAGTTTGAATAACAGCCCCCCTGCTGAGCTGAATGTCAGATCAACATCACTGCCATTTCGTTTACGAGTTTGAATTAAATTCAACATCTTTAGTTGTTCTGAAACGCGCCACATTCTCCAATTCCTGGATTTGGTTTGCATGTGTGTACACAGGAGCTAGAACTAATGATTATTTTAATTATTGATTGTATTTTTTGATTAGCTGATTCATTATTTAGTGAGTGAAATGATCGAGAAACGGACAAATATGCACAGCAACATTTCCCAGAAACCACCGTGAGCTCAACTAACACTCTCAAATATTTAATTTGCATTAATATAGAAAAGCAAAAGGGGTCAATGCGGACATTGGAGGAGCTGCAATCAGGGAATATTTCACACTTTTTGCTTGATTAATAACTTAAGGATTACGAAATCATTTTCTGTCCAGCGACTAATCAGCTAAATGTTTTAGCGCTGGTGTGCGTACATTAATTATAGCTCAGAAAAACACCCCCCTGCTGTGAGTATTAGTTGTTGCAAATGAAATAATTTGTATATATTAACTTTCTTGTTAAATACAGTACATCTAAGTATAGCGTTCACTCTGAAACATGTGGACTTTAAACTGTGCTGTGGGAGCATTCGATTATTAACTTAATTAGGATTTGAATAGAAAAGATTCAATAACCGCTGAACTCATTGGCTGAATAAAGCCACTATCACTTAAATACATGTATGTTTTTCTTCTCATCCTTTATTGGTCCATGTTACAGTACAGAAGCCATGTGTTGTATAAAATATACTGTGAGTATCTTACATTTAAATGTAATCTGTCCAAACTTTGTGACAATTTTAAGCCTGGTACTAAACTTTAAAGTTATTTTATTCGACAATAAATACTATCTTATATTTTATTTTAAACCAAATATGTAATATATAAAAAAGGAACCCTTTTATGCTAACTTTTCAGATTAATATATTTGTATGTAGTGTCTCTACTTTAAAGAGTCCTCTCCTGCTGATGTTCAGGTGTATATCAGTATGTAGTGTCTCTACTTTAAAGAGTCCTCTCCTGCTGATGTTCAGGTGTATATCAGTATGTAGTGTCTCTACTTTAAAGAGTCCTCTCCTGCTGATGTTCAGGTGTATATCAGTATGTAGTGTCTCTACTTTAAAGAGTCCTCTCCTGCTGATGTTCAGGTGTATATCAGTATGTAGTGTCTCTACTTTAAAGAGTCCTCTCCTGCTGATGTGCAGGTGTATATCAGTATGTAGTGTCTCTACTTTAAAGAGTCCTCTCCTGCTGATGTTCAGGTGTATATCAGTATGTAGTGTCTCTACTTTAAAGAGTCCTCTCCTGCTGATGTTCAGGTGTATATCAGTATGTAGTGTCTCTACTTTAAAGAGTCCTCTCCTGCTGATGTTCAGGTGTATATCAGTAC
>NW_011336282.1:1964-8169 GCF_000735185.1 Notothenia coriiceps | reverse complement strand
AGCACGACCAATCATTTTAGCCGACCCGGCTAAAATAACTGGATGGCCTACCTGCCTGTCAGCCTTCCATCTGTGCACACATTTATCTCTTGGCCTCATTGTTGATGCACGTTTGTGTGTGTTGGAGGAGGGGCTCTGTAAGAAAGTCTGAAGGAAGAGGCCTATTTTTTCCAGTTGTGTATTTTCAAATTCTAGCGCACTCGAGCTGGTTTCTCCATTCTTACCTACCCCACCTTTAACTCTTTTTAGGGTGCAGCTATATGTTTTATTTATTTCAAAGTGGGCACATTTTAATAAAATTTTTTTCCCCTTCAAATGTGCAGAGGACTCCCCAAGTGCTGTGTTTAATTTATTTTAAAGTAGGCCTGTGTATTATTTGTAATTCTCCTTATAGGAGTTCTTTGTTTCTTATTAGAGGTTAACAGTTTTATATAATGTAATAAATAGCCTAATAAATGTAAAAAAAAACTGTAGTTTTGTCAAGCTATGAAATATGTTTTGCGGCTCCAGACAAAAAATGTTTTGGGAAAAAGGAGCAAAATGGCTCTTTTGGTCAAAAAGGTTGCAGACCCCTGGGTTAGGGTATTGTTCTGCACGGACATTTTAGTGAGCCGGACTTCCTGTCGCCGCCGGTCTTCACTTGTGTTTTGAGATGCTAAATAAAAGTCTAGCTTGTACCTTTGATACCCCGCCTCCGACTCCCATCCTTCGGCACCACACTATGCCACAATTTTAGATGCGGATTTTGTTAAACTAATACGTTTGTGCTGTGGACCAACACTATGCATTGACGTGAAGGGGCTAGCAATAAAGATAACACCATTTTACACAACATAACAGAAATAATATCGATAGCAGCGTCCCTAGCAACCACCTTGGTAACAATGAAAACGTTGTATAGACACCATTTCCTGAAGTAATCTTCGTAATAACTAGCAAACTAAAGATCATGTACATCCACTGCACACATAATCTGAAATAACAACTCATATTTCTCGCATCAAATGACATCAAAATGTAATGGCCAAACTAACTTTAAAATAGGCATCTTACACCGAGAATAAAACAAAGTTCGGCCATGTTTTTTTTTTCTGCAGGGAGAAATGTGAAGATCACGTGACATAGACGCCAGCCATTGGAATGAATGATGAAAAAAAACGTAGGGATCCTACAATTTCAGAGGCGTTTTTGTAGAAATACTACGTCCTACGTTGTGGACCAACGTAGTTATTACACGTTTTTTTATGAGACTGGGTTGGATTGGCCCAACACGTCAGCCATTAGCTGTTAGCACACACTCAGAGCTCACAGCTCCTCATATCTGTTCAGAAACTGGACAAAAGTTAAACATATACAAAATACAGACTGTCTATGTCAGAGGTGCCCAGTACGTCGACCCGCGGTCGACCGCAATGCTGGTAGATCGCGAGTCATTCATTAAAAAAAATCCAGCTCCGTTAAAATAGACAAAACAGGTTTTGATCCCTCCTCCCTTGGCCTCCCTGCCATTTAATTCAGGAGTTTACTTGATTTACAGACCTATTGCTTTCCAGTCTGTTAACCAGAATGCAAAGCGATACAAAATCAGTCAAAACTCAAATTAAGAGGCAAACAAGAGACAAACAAGAGACAAACAACAAAATGAGTGCGGGACCGAGCGAAAAGCTAAAAACATACCACTTCCACCCAGAATGGGAGGAAGAATATTTTTTTATGATGTCACATTCAAAGGTTATTTGCCTTATTTGTAAAGCAAGCGTCGCTCTGCCAAACCAAAGGCATACAGTATGACAGCAACTTCCCTCCGAGTAGCGAGTTGAGTAAGAGAAAGGTCATTTATTATTGCTACAAAAACATTATCTCGCAGTCTTAGTGTCGCCATCTCGTTTCTAACATGCAAAAAGACAAACAAATGCGTCTATGGTCGGTGTATTTTCGATCTTTCTAATCGAGACGAGATCTCTCTCTCCCCCGTCTGTGTGCAAGGGGGCGGGGCAGTTTACACACACGCGGCTGCTACATGCAGGAACACACGGAGGAGATGACGGAGAGAAGCGCTCCAAGGTGTGGTTAAATGTTACCCGTCTTGAGGTGGACAATGCTCGTTGCCAATAGTGTTTAGCATGCAAGGGCGGTAACACGAGCAATTTGTCTAAACATTTAGCAAAAGTGCACCACATTCAGACGGAGGAATGCACCGGGTTCGACTGTCTTTCTAGTTGCTCTGTAGCCCCATCCACGAGTAACGTTTCCACGTCAGCAACACAGAGTTAACAAAATTATACAAGCATGGGTTAATGATTAGAGGTAACTGAGTTATTTATTTAGTAACAGTTTCAGCTATTCTGTTCAAAATTCACATTACATCACATTATTTAATACGATTTGTTAAAACATTGTTGTTTCTTTTGATGTGAAATATTATTATCAAATGAGTCGTTTGTTGCAGCCCTAAACCACAACAAATTCAATAGGGCCCATTTAAAACGAGATTTTAATCCTAGCATTGAAATGTTATTTTTTCTGTCCTTTCTTGGGAATTAAATCTCCAGGGCAGGCATTTTCAAAGTCACTGCGTGCGTCATACAAAGGCCGGAATTGTTCAACTCAATACTTAGAAAAAGTTTCCCTGGAAAGCGCAGTCCCAAAACCCCCTGTTCTCCAGTTGTTGTTTAATGAAAGTCATACGCATAGTCTCATGGTTCTGAGTGTCAAAGGGTTATCAGCACAAAGATCAAACATTTGCAAAATGCACTCTTGCATCATTGCCTTCATGTCGACACAGGATGTTTGCGTTCATGACCTTCTTCCTGCCGTGTGGTGCAGTTTGCTGTCTGTATGTCTGAGACGTCTGAAATGATGCTATACCTGCAGAGTTGTGCCATGTGCCAGAATGGGATAGATGATTATTCTGTAACTGTCTCTCGAAGCCTGTTAGAGGTGTGTGTGCTGGTGTGTGTCAGAAAGCAGTTCTCTTTGTGTAATTGTGCTTGTGAAAGTGTGTGACAGACAGACGTTGTGACGTTGATCGGACCATGTTTCGTTTTTCAGCACTTAAGCCGGAAGTTCCAAGTGTGGACAAGAAGCCTCATCCCATCAGGCCAGAGGACAGAGGTAGGATCCTCCTCCTTTCCTCACACTCATCCTCACCCTACATATCACACATTAGCATCTCATGTTCTCTTTTTGACATCTTTCCCACTTTGGAGCACTCTTTTCCTGACGCACTGCAGTGTCACTACTAACTCCTCTATCGACCTGTGGAGGCAGTACACAGAGACCATTTTCAATCTCGTCTCCATTTTGTCTTTGGTAGTGTTTGTTTGAACTTGATGCTCTGCACTAAATTAAGAGCACTGTTGTTCGCAGAAACGGATGTTCTTTTCCATGAGAATAAACAAAATAATTAGTTTAAATGCTTCAACGAAAAATGGTCTTATCCTAGGTTGTAGCTAACGGGTTATGTTTAGAGAGAATGTAAGCTAGTTTGTTATTTAATATTAAAGGCAAAAAAGTAACTTTTACACATTCAAGTTTTTTGCCAAAGACTTTGCACCTTCGGCCCATTACACATTTTTACCAAACACAGGTTGAATCCGTCCATCCTCCTGAAGATTCAAGCAAGCTCTATTTTGATGTGTTTTTCAATGTGATTTGGCTAATCATTAACATGCAAAGAACATGTGTCAATCATTGAAAAATGTACACGTGTAACATTACTGCAAACACACATGGTTATTTTGAGGTTTCATTATGAATTGTAATGTAGCAATTACAATGACATATCTACTCTGCTCTGTCGCTCAGGGCTGACCACCAGACACACACACACACAAAGTTAGTTCAAAGACCTGCGTTTATTCTGACAGGCTGTTATGTGGCGTTTATCTCACATTCACACACATTACGTTTCTTTCCTTCATATCAGCTTACATTTGAATATGTTCTGGCCTACACGTTCATTTAATATTATTTTAAATGAACGTGTATATTATATACATCCATGGCCTACACATAGACATTAATAACGCAGATTTCTCCGGATCTGTATTAAGTACAAGAACCTAAAAACTTTACTTCCATCACTGTGAGTCACCTACTTCTTTACCACAGGGTCTTCTTTCTGCTCTTTTTCTATCAGTGACCTCCAAGCTTCAGCGTACATCATCTGTTACTCATGCTGTTCTCCTTCCAGGTATCATAGTGTGAAATAATTATCGTACTCAAGACATTGATGCATATGCCCTTTTCATTTTAGCATTTACCTCCATCCCCAGTAATTCAACTCTCAAAGAAGCATTATAAGAGGGACTTTCTAATAATACTTCTTTGAGACTTGAATTGCTGGGTATTCAGTTGTTGTGATATTGCAGCGATGTGAGTGAAAAGTGCAGAAAGTACAAATAACCTTTGCAATTTCATGGGTTTAACTTCGGGCTGAAACTTTGTTGGAATAAAATACATTTGGAATATTTATCTCTAATATCACCAATGGCAGTAGTGGAGTTGAATTAAAGTCAGCCTGCAGGTTTTTATTGATGGAAAAGCCTGAAAACGATATGAAAATTAAGATAACTGCTGTTGAGCAAGTTTCTGTAACTCTGAAACTATTCTCTCTCCCAATGCATTATTATTAATTATATACGAGTTCATAACCACTCATAGTGTAAGCCATTCTTCATATTCCATACTGCATATTCCTCTGTATACTTTGCACATTACTGTTCAATGCTACCTCTTTTGTAACTGCACAGCTCTTCCGCTTTCAATTCTGATATACTCCATGTATTTTAATTATCTGAGTAAACCGTTGTTTTCCTACTGTAGTTCCCTTTTTATATGTATAATTATTATAAACGTTTTATATTTTTAATAAAGCATATGTATTATAATTAATGTGTCCCTTTTTCACAACTTACCAAAGCAAATTCCTTATATGTGTAAAACTACTAGGCAACACACCTGATTCTGAAATGTTAGTAGATCAGCCAAAAATATTTAAAGAAAATAATGTTCTTGGAGTAACAACAGTTTTATAATTATTATGGTATTGGTAAAAATATAATCTAATAAGGCAATCCAACGATATAGGTAAATACTGTAAGGCAGCAACGGTTTGACTCAATTAGAGTGATGCTATGTCACGTCATTATACAATTCCTGTTTTTAGCATCAAACTTTAAGTACATTTAACAACCGAGTTTCCTATTGCTTCCACCATCAACAGCTGAAATGAATCCCCTCTCTTCCTAAACTATCTCCTTCATCCCTCTGGCTTTTTATTCTCAGTGCCAGCCAAGCATATTAGCCTCAATTTCATTAAATGTAATTTCCAACTTGCAGGCTAGGCGATGTCAGTTAGCATAAGTCATTCATCTCATCCACACGTATTAAACATGCTAAACCTCCCTTTCAGATGCAAATTAGATTGAGAGTATAAAGAATAGAAATCACACATAAAACTGATCTGACAATCATTAACTGCGAGCTACATCAAGATCAATTTTCCTCTTTCATGGCCGAACAGATGTGTCCCGGACTTCTTAAGACTCCAAAAATAGAATCAGTTAGAGCAGCGGTTTTCAAAGTGTGAGGCGCGCCTCCCGTGGGGGGCGCCAGAGAGCTTCAGGGGAGGGGCAGCGTGAGAAAAAAAAGAACGAGAAAATGATGAATAAAGTGTCACTTGCACACTTTTGTCTGTCTGTGGAGACCGAGTTCCCCCACCTCGCCAAAAAGGCTGTAAAAGTGCTCATTCCCTTCACCTCCACCTACCTGTGTGAGTGCGGGTTTTCCGCATTGACTTTGATCAAAAGCAAGTACCGGTCAAGGCTGCAGCCAGAGGATGATCTGCGTTTATTCCTGTGTGCATCAAAGACGCAGACTCATTGTTCCCACTAAAGTAGGGGTGAGTGTAATAAGGAGGCAAAGTTGACGTTCAGTGTGTTACCGGGAGCATATAAGGATTTATCCACCATGTTGAAAATGTTAAAAAAAATATGTGTTGAGAACACGGCGTGCTGCAGCACGGGTCATGCTGCAGCTACTGTAGATTTGCCTGTCCTCTGTAAGAAGGTGTCGGCGACTGACATGCAAGAAAGAACGGCTGTCCACAGGCTGTTCCAACTTTAACAACTGTATTAACTTCCAGGGTAGTGAATTGAACATGCAATTGTAATTGGGTGTGTGGTATATTTTCATGCTCGAC
>NW_011336282.1:0-1939 GCF_000735185.1 Notothenia coriiceps | reverse complement strand
ACAACCACTCAATTGTCCGATCTCTACTGTACCACTGTCCTTGCGATCTTGTTATAATAACAAGTGCACGTTACTGATGCAATATGGTTGATAACATTCAGGCTTATTCTAGAGGGGTGCAAGGAATAGTCCAAGTAGTGGGGGAGTTTTATACAATATGTTTAAAACATAAAGATAAAAAGTTATTGTTTAATGTTTTAAGGAGGTGACGCTACTCAGCCAATCAAATTGGTGCTTTCAGTGAGTCAGCACGATAGATTCAAACACACACAGAGACGAGACAAGAGGAGAGAAACAGTCGGAGTCATTTCAAATGGCGGAAGGTAGACATCGAAAACAGAGTATTTAATGACATGTTCTCTTACTGGACCTCTTCGAAATGCAATTGAATTCCCCTGCATTATAGCAAGAACAACAATAATAATAATAATAACAGCAATAATAATTGGGAGGAACGGCACGGCTGTTCTTATGTTCTCTGAGGGCAGGCTCACCTTCCCACACTTTGAAAACCCCTGAGTTAGAGAATTCATGGAGTTTATAAAGTATCAGTAATTGTATACATTATACATTTCCTAGTGTGATATCAGCAATTAAATAAACTGTCAGAAGTACAAAAAAACAAATGACACTGATTTCCATCTTATTTCCTCCAGTTATGAGTTATGAACCTCAGTTTTATTTGGTCTATGAAGGCAGAGCGGCAGGCAGATTTCTCTCCCAGATACAGTATACAATCACAAGCTCAGATTATGCATTATTTGAATACAACAGTGATTGCAGGGCTATTTATTTGTTGTATAAAAAATGTATATAGAAAAGCAGAAACATTTTATTTTTCAAGCACTCTTTTTTTCTTCTACGTCTTGATTTCTTGTGGTTCCAAAAGTATGGAAGCCCATTTGCTCCACGGAAATAATGAACTGTGGAAATATTTGTATAATTTTCTGTGCAACAAGGCAGGGATTCTATTTAATAGACAACAACCTCTTTCATAACTACTTGGTACACAGCTTAGTTAAATTCTTGTTTTATAATTGGCCGATTTGGACATTCTGCGGTTGCTTTTTCTTGATAGCAGAAAGAAGAGCGATTTTTGTTTATTTAGTTTAGTACTTTATCTTATGCTTGTTTCATTTATTTTTCTTATATATTTGTTTTACTTTTATATAGCTTTTAATTGATTTTAACCTAAAATGGAGCAATTGTTACCGGGTGGTCAATAAAGTATTCTAATGTGATGAATATACTAATATGCTGAGTCACAACCAAGTGATTTGGAAAACTAACTTACTTGGGATTTTCATTATGGTCCATAGGCTCAATCCCCATTGTGTCACCTCATGCGTTAATACATTGTTGCCCAACATACATTTATTAAAAGGAAAATCTATGAGATAATTACTTTGTAAAGAGCATAGAGAGCCGCAGTGACGCGTCCTTAAACCCGGAAGTAAACTCCTTCCGGTTCCTTCGTCTAAAACGCATTGCAATTTCTCCATAGGATTTTGGAAAATAGCTCGAAATAAGGTCTGTGGTTGACACATATTTAAGAGATGGATCACGTTTTGTTCAGCCGGATAATATCCACATGTCAACCCTACTTTTATAATTTTTGAATAATAAATCTAGTCGGCAGAAGCAAAATGCTAACGTTATGCTATAAACGAACTACAAGCCAGTACAGCAGCAGGGTCGCACGACTTCAACGTCACGCCAACTTAAGATCGTTTCAACTGACTTTCGCGCACTTGCATATTTTAACAAAGCTTTTCATTTGAGCCACACTGAATTTCACTAGAAGTCATGGCTGTGTCAATTACCAGTCTGATATCATTTTACAAAGATGACAAGAAGAGTGTAGATAGAGGAGAGAACCACTACAAGTCAGGACACGTACAACAGTGCAGCCTAGATGAAGGTGTGCTTACCGGTGTTG
>NW_011336281.1:0-4283 GCF_000735185.1 Notothenia coriiceps | reverse complement strand
GTTATGTTCACATACACTTATTTGATTACATCCACTTGTCTAAGATGACAACAGAGACTTTCGATCCAAAACCAGCTGTTAACTTGTGGATGCAAGCAGCTAATCGCAGACTCAACCAAAGAGAAAGTAGTAGGCCTACATGATGTATCATCAGCTACCATGTCTGACAGAGAGGAAAACAGTGAGGAGAACAGTCAGGAGGGTAGTGATGACAGCTTGTAGGATTACTGGTCGTGCTAATGTTGTCTTGTGTTCACCTCTGCATGTGTGTTCTGTGTTCACCTCTGCATGTGTATTCAGTGCCGTGTGCCTGGCAAATAAAGTCAAGTACCGGGTCATTTTACTCCGTGAGGAAGGTTCCTTAGCTGAAATGACAATTCGACTGCAGCCCAAGAACATAAGAGAAGACACAACACTAATCACAGAGACAAGACACAGCTGGAGAGGGGGGGGAAGGTGAACACAGGAGGGCAAACACAGGAAGTAAAACCAGACAAGACACAAGGAGGAAAATACATTTCAAAATAAAACAGGAAGCTAATATCATGACACTAAACACTCTATAAAATAATTATAAAGGTATTTATATGTCTGTTTTCTTGTCTTTTTAATCTATTCACACACATTTCTTTATTGATATCTTTGTTTAATATTCTACTTATTGGGCTGATTTGACCGTTTAGGCTGTTAGCTTGTCCATCAACAACAGTTTTGAAAATATAAATGTTTGACTGTCAATGACCAGTTCAGAATGTTAGCTCATCATCATTGGCCTCCCCTCTCAGGATTAGGCTGTCACCGGACGCCAGCCCACAGAAGATCATCAACACCCTCCGTCTGCCCTCGGGCGTGGGGGCCACCTGTGTCCTCAAAACCCCCTTCAACAGCACCCTGGACCAGCTGGCCCAGACCCTCAACCCCAGCGCCAACAACTCCAAGACCCTGGCTGCACGCTACTTTGACTCCATGTGTCTTGACTCCTTTACACAGGGGGTCCCTTTCTCCAACTTTGTTCCCCCCCCTCCCTCACCAGCGCCTTCAGATGACCCAGATCCTGGCTTTGAGGACGGACTGTGGAACTACACTGCCGCCCATCCGACCGCAGTGCGTGGTGAGTCCTTCTGATAAGGCTTGTGACCACTTTAATATGAGCAGGTCCAAATATATCTTACATAAGAATATATCAGCCTGGCATAACAAATATTCAAACATTAAACACAAGGGTAAAACAACATTAAGAAGTCTCCTACTCCTGATCCCCCCCTTGCTCAGGGTAAATATTACAATCATACAGATTTAAAATCCTAGTTCACATTCAAAGTTCTCATTTTAATGTAAGCGAACAGTCCAACTGGTGTTTGAATAATGCCTCCACTGATTACTTTTATCCTCGGGGGGCGTGGCCAAAATCTCAGTGTGTGAGTGCTGTTGAATCTCATCAAAGGGGCACTTTGCCCTATTTAGCAAAGACTAAAATCCCTATGTCCCTCCAGAGGGAGTTTCTCTCCCAAACACCCCCCCCCCCTGCCTGGAATACCTCCATTGGACTTATCTGTTTACTAGTGTAACATAATTCACTTCTATTGGATAGCCCTCCAACATTGTGTGTGTGATGCTCTCACAATTATCGACAAAATAAAGAGGGTTTTTTTAACATTAGATCATGGAAAGATGTCCCAGTAGAGACACTAAATACACATATTAACCTGAAAGTGTGCAGAACATGTCCTCTTCAACATTGCACCTTTAACTTCATTGGTTGCAAATGGATACATCATACATTCACAAAAACCATAAGCAAGGATACAAATGGCCTGCATAACTCAATAACATAAATAGCTTTACAAGAAAAAAATCCTTATGCCATTGAAAATTAGATCACTGTGATGAGAAGTAGTAGAAAACAAATCCCTTATTTTTATCTTTTCATTTACTATAAGCCCTTTGACCCTTTCTCATACCAAAGCAATTGTTACATAAAAATGAGCATTTGTCATAGCAAGCCGATCACAGATTTATCTTATAACATTGATAATGGCTTCACTCCAATCACGTGATTCTTCTGTTACTGATGCTTTGATCCAAGGACCAGAACAGGAGGATAGTGCTTGAGTTGTGGCCTACTTACCTACTGTACTATGAAGGTAATAAAGTAATAGGAGGGAGCCTCTTCTGCACTATTGCTCCCAAGTTGTCAACGACAACGCATTACAGCCAAACTCCTTCCATTTACCTTTTACAATGAAATCTCTATACATATACACGGCATTACCGCTTACAAGTGAGCATTTTGCTAAGAGGAAACTCAAAATGATATCTTACATTAGGTTGATGTTCTAGTAGACGGTGGGATTTAGGTTTGTAGTTATAATTGGGATTTGTGATCCTGCGGAATAACCATCACCATCTCTGTTGTACCAATGCACCAATGCAGTGTGTCCTGTGTTTTTGATAGCTCTGAGGAAAAGTGATTCAGTGGTCTGTCGGCTGGACAGTAAAACCAGCAGTCTAATGCAAGTTTAATGAGTTTAATTCAACCAGTGTGTCCTGCTATGACAAGTCAAAATGTAAAGAAAGGAATACTGATTAAAATAAACGGCCTCATTGTTTCCTCAGAGCCTGTGACGTCCCCCCCCACACTCCCCCTGTCCCTACATGAGCCGGTGCGTTGTACCTGCTCTATGCAGGGGACAGGGTTCTCCTGTCCCAGTGGGGTGGGGGGACGTCCCCCCCTCATGAAGGTGGTGACAGGAGACATCCTGGTGGACATCACAGGCCGCAATGTCTCTGAGTATCTGCTGTTCACATCAGACAGACTGCGCCTGCACAGGTACGATTGCATGGGGCATTTCATCTCACACTCACTGAGACTATAACTGAGGTTGAGAAACATTTTCAATGATAAAATGATACTTTTGTCATAACCTTACATATGAACATGTTTTTAAAGTATTTTGCTGTTGCTTTGGCTCAGAGTTTCAGTATATAAATCGAAAAACATAAACTGCTACTTTTGGCCTTGAATTCTTAAATAGATTTGTTGAAATAAAAAGTCAATTGTTGTAAACAAATAATGCTGCCAGAATAAAACCGATATTAATTATTTTCAAGGTTGGGGCTAAGAATAAAAGATGTGCCAGGTTGGTCTTTGGTTTTTCCAAGCCAGTTTAGATTTAACCATGCCTACTTCCACATTACGCAAGCTTCGACGTAGCTCTACGTGTCCTCTTTGGCAGCCGTGTAGCAACCATGGATTTAGGTAGCAACTCGCAAGCATTGCAGCGAAACGCTAGTGCGGTCGTGTTAAAGCATTAAAGTAATGAAACCATTATATATATTCACTTTTATTATTTCATTTATGCACACACATATACTGTTTTTATATATTTTTTGTGTATGTGTGTGTATATATAACGTGACAAATAAAAATATGAGACATATATAAATATAAATATATCTACAGATGTTTGCCTATGCATTCCTCTAATATCCATCATGAATTAATATCAAAATATGAATTAACATTACCTCAGCGCTGCATAATTGTGATCGTTGTTGGGATATGTAAATTCTCCACTTTTTCCATATTTCCTCAAATGTATTTTGCTGAAGCCTCATTGAGAAAGTGATTATTTCCATAACATACATTTCATGGATTTTGTCGTACCAGCTGTCAAGAGAAGGGATATCCGCTTTGAGGCATTTTCTAGTTATTACTTTTCAACAGTAAGAATTCCAAATAATTGTTTTTTTTTTAGGTTTGTGGGGATTGCACATGGACGCAGGAAGGAGGGTGCAGCACCCCCCTAGTGGCAGGCAGGCGGTGCCGAGCTCCCCTTCCTGAATTGTTATTGCTGCTCCCGCTGTGCATAATCTGTGTAATATGTAGCCAATAAATTCCACATTGTTGGTAAAATAATATTTTGGCCTGCCCCGAATGTTTTTGTCTGTAGCCCCGGACAATTCTACCTCAATAATACTGTATAATACATTAACCGTGCTTTACGTGAATCTGGTCATGACACTAGAGAGGACGGCAGAACTGTAATATCCCGTGTTCAGTGAATGCAACAGAGGCAAGACACCAGACCAATCAGAGAGTTGCATGGAAATAAAAGTGTGCTTGTAAATGGTAAATGGACTGTACTTATATAGCGCTTTATCCAGTCTTTAAGACCCCTCAAAGCGCTTTACATACTACATGTCATTCACCCATTCACACCCATTCATACAGAGCAGTGATACTTCATTACTCATCCACTAAAAATCATCAGTTTATCCTT
>NW_011336280.1:0-2495 GCF_000735185.1 Notothenia coriiceps | reverse complement strand
AGAGAAAACACCAAAATGAAAAAATCTAATCCATCTCATTTACCGACGAACATTTCTACTAAAGACCAGGCAAAAAGTGGGGGGAAAATATTCTGCACCCCGTGCAACTGTGTGTTGGAGCCATAGACTGTATATTGGTTGGAGCATAAGAGAAAATCGACGGTGAGCATCAACCTCCAAAACGCTTTCGAGGGCTAAAAGAAACGAAGTGAGTAGCTTACAAGATTGAAGCTGGTCAGATAACGAACGAGTAAATGAAAACAGAATGAGGCGGAGAAGTGTGTGTGTGTGTGTGTGTGTGTGTGTGTGTGTGTGTGTGTGTGTGTGTGTGTGTGTGTGTGTGTGTGTGTGTGTGTGAGATTAAAATAGCCCAATTGCTTTTACAATAAATAAACATTGAATGTGTTTAATTGAATAGTAAAGGGGTTTAACGTTAGTGGCAGGGTGTGTGTGAGAGAGAATAAATAAGACAGCCCAATATTTAAAAAAATTGTTATTCTTTTTCCCCGCATATTTAGCATATTTCGCAACTTTCTGCATATTTCGCAACTTCCCGCAATTTCACCGCATAAAATCACATAAAAACCCCGCATGTTTAATCGCATAATCAAGGAATTCAGCCCGCATAATCAAGGATTTTTGCCCGCGTTTTTCTGGAGGGTCTATACTCATGACATGATACTCACTGCCCCAGAAGAGTGCTCCCCCCAGATGAAACAGTTGAGAACGAAGCAGATTCCAAAAACCACGGCGGGATACAGAGTTGCTGTCTGCAGGGAGACAAAACAAATACAACCTCAGCCTTTCTGTTCACACCTCATATTTACACATTAAAGGTTATATAGTTAGGTTACTATTGGCTTACACAAAAGGCTCCTTTCCTCCACCGATGGCCCTTCAGTGTGCGGTACAGTCTTCCAGCAAAGTAGCCCCCAAACACACTGCAGGAGGAACATCCAAAGCAGAGTCAATCAAATAAATACACTTTTTAAAAAACACACTAGCTTTCATTTTCTGGGATTTTTCTTTATGGGGATGGGAAAGATGAACATGGCCCTTACCCCATGAACATGAAGAGGAAGCAAGCAGTGGTCATCAGGGCTCCTCTACTGGAGGGGGACAGCATGCCCAACATGGCAACAACTATGACAAACACACAGAAACACATGGTGGTTACAACATGTCAAAGATTACACTGACTGTCATAATGTGTTACCCAAATTCATCTGAATATTTCAGTTTTTAGAGGTCAAAAAGTAACAGCTGGAGCTCTTTCTCATGTGGTTTTCTGGCAACTTTACCATGACGACAAGTCTCCAGGAAGATGGCCAGGAATAATGTTGAGTCTCACATTGTGTACTTCTGTATCTACACAATTGTTAAAATGCACTGAGTACCTGTATTGTGCTCTAATAGCACTTAAGAAAATTAAGCGGGAAACGCTACACACTTCTCACACTCAATGACCGCCATCTTGGCTTCTTAACATCCAGCTGCGATTGGGGTTTCTTCGGTTAACACAGGGGTCGGGAACCCGCGGCCCTCGGGCCGCATGCGGCCCTTTAAGCCCTCTGCTCTGGCTCCCTTGACTTTAGACAAAAATAAGAAGGAAATAAAATAAAAGTATTTGTAGGACTATTTATTTTTTGTTGCATGGTTGAAAATGTTTCGTATCTTGTATTTTGAGGTGATACTGTGACACATAAATAAAAAACAAAACGGTTTTAATTAGGTCAACTAAAATATGCGTCACATCCTGCTACGGTCCCGCGCGAGCACCTTTTCTTGGAGGCGAATAACCTGACCCCCGGCTCGATGAGCAAACTATCGATAAATCAAAGAAAAGTACCGGAGGAACACAGGATTTAATTCTGTGTGGACAGAGTTATATGGTTTCACAGCAAACGATGCTGGTTTACCGGTATGTTTGATATTTAGAGAGAAGTTGTCAAAGGTGCTGCAGCCTTTACGTGTCGAGGAACAACACGGGAGAGGAAGACAGCTGACGATCTTCAGTCATAATTCAATGGGGTATGTAATTTATTTCAGAAAACACTTTTTGTTATATTCCATGGAATGCTCTTAACGTCCCGATAGCAATGAATATATTAAATGCTTTGACAATAAATACATAAACAAATTAATCTCTGGAAGCCGTAGCGCTGTAAAAAGCACGACCAATCATCTGAGCCGGCCCGGCCTGTCAGCCTTCCATCTGTGCACAAACTTATCTCGTGCCCTCATTGGTCATGTGTGTGTTGGAGGAGGGGCTCTGTAAGGAAGTCTGAAGGAAGAGGCAGATTTTTTCCGGTTGTGTATTTTCTAATTCTAGCGCACACGAGCTGGTTTCTCCATTCTTACCTACCCTACCTTTAACTCGTTTTAGGGTGCAGCTATATGTTTTATGTATTTCAAAGTGGGCCCATTTTAATTATATTTTTCTTCCTTCAAATGTGCAGAGGACTCCCCTGTGCTGTGTTTAATTTATTTTAAAT
>NW_011336279.1:806-2278 GCF_000735185.1 Notothenia coriiceps | reverse complement strand
GTAGGCCTACAACAAAATAGTGTAAATAAAGACTGTAACAACCAGGCCTTCAACAACAACAAATGCACCTATAACTTTGGTAACCTAACGTGTTGTTGTGATGACGTAATCAAAACGCGGCGACAAGCACGGCGCGCGATCATGCTCGCGGCTGGCTCACAGCCAACATGTCTGCCGCTTGGAGATATTTCAAAATATCAGAGAAAGAGGCGCGGATTGCGATTTGTAAAACGTGTTCAGCTGACATTTCTCGAGGGGGTGTAACTGCAAAGACTTTCACCACTTCGGAATTACTCCACCACTTGAAATCAAAACGCCCGGACAAATATGCGGAGTATGATCAACGTAACCCTGTTCTCTGACATTCGGTGATATTTTTTCGGCCGAAAGCCGAAAGGGCCTTTTTAACCATTTTCGGCCGATAATTTTCGGTGGCCGAATACTCGGTGCATCCCTAATTTTTTCCTTGCCTAGAGGACAACACAAGTACAAATTGGCTCATCTCACCCCAATCTCCCCTAACCAAGTAATGGACACCCCCTGTTGTTTCCCCGGATTTCTTTCACCACACTGTTCCTGGAAAGCAAAGACTTTGAGACAGCATCTGAACCACCATGGGGAGTTAAGAATCTTCACCCCAAAGGTTGATGAGGCTCATGTCCCTGAAGCTGTCAAGAAACAACTCTCCACACTAAACTGGAACTCTTGCTGCCCGGACATTCTCAAAGACTTGAAATGAATGCAACAGTCCAAGAGGAACTTCTTTCATATTATATAGACATGTAATCAGTTGTGTTTCTAGGAAACTGATGTGCCTATGTTGGGCCTAATGTTTTTACAACGTTGTTTGAAAGTGACATTTTCTTTAAACAGAAATCATTCAGTTAATGTAGAATATTCACATCACTCTGTGTGTTCTCCTCTCCAGCAGATATCTTTCCATCACCAGAGTGACTCCTCTCCACTCTTTGCAGCTCACTCCTCAAAGTCCCCACTCAAGGTCACAGAATGGACAGAAAAGTGCTTGGCCAAGGAGGAGATAAATCAGCTAATTAAACTGTGCTCACTTAATCAAGGGACCAGTTACTGTTCTCCCATCACAGCCAGTGAGGCCCAGTGTAGCATTACTGTCCTGGGGAAGAGTTAGGGCCCTGTGGGAGGGGCCGTGCCCAGAGCCTCATAAAACACACAGATGCAGGGTTAATTGACTGTTCAGCACTCCAAGTACTGTAACAGCAAGTGTGCACTTTTTTTTCATGAAAAAGGAGGTGAATGGCAGCAGCAAAATGATTGGATGCAGTGCAGAGAAACAGGCATATGACATACATTGTTTTATCATTTTACTTAACCTTTTCATTATTTTCTTGCACTACTTATTAGAAATATTACTTTAAAGGTCCCATGTGTCATGCATACTTGCCAATCTTGAGACCACAGAAATCAGGAGCATTTTAAAATGCAAAATGGGGTGG
>NW_011336279.1:0-686 GCF_000735185.1 Notothenia coriiceps | reverse complement strand
GAGCAGAGGCTCGAGCTGTCGATTCTTGTTCTGTTTTCTGTGACTATCTGCCTCACCCTCTCAGACTTTCAGTTGCGCGCTACTAAAGAGACGTGTTACCATGGAAACCAAACAATGGTGTAGCTGTATTAAAGTCTGAGTGGAAACAGTCCTGAGTAAATCAGATTTTGTCAGAAATGCGGGAGAAATATGACCCCGGGAGGAAACCTGGAGAGGGCAATGAAATCGGGAGTCTCCCGCGAAAATCGGGAGGGTTGACAAGTATGGTGTCATGTAGCTTTTTCTGCACGTAAACAGTAAAAGTCCCCCCTTTAGAGAGTAAAACTCTAACACAGAAAAGACCTGTCTATGCTGCCCCAAAACGCCTCTTTGGACATTTCTCTTTTTCTTCCTGGGTACAGTGACGTGCCCATACCCAAATGGACCCATTGGTCCAAATGGACCAATCCGCGGAGCCGTTAGGTTAAGTCCGTGGATTGGTCCAAATGGACACTCAATCTTTTCTCAGCTGCAGCTCCGCCGATTTCTCCTCCCTGAGACGGTGGGACGCGGCGAAGCTGTGAATCTGTGTGTGAGCACACACACAAACTCCCAGCCAGGCTACGGGCGTGTGTGTGTTCAGGCTTCGCTGTGTCTCGCTGCCTCGCAGACGGCCACTGGGCTCACAGGGAGGGGGGGGGCAGGAG
>NW_011336278.1:0-3512 GCF_000735185.1 Notothenia coriiceps | reverse complement strand
TACTATTTATAATGTTATTGTTGTTACATCAGAAGATGTACATATTGGAATGATTTCTTAACTTACAGTAGGCTATTTTTTACAATGCGTGTTGGAAGGATTTATTAAATGACCATGAATATTGTCATTGTTGAAGGCTTTTAGAGAAGGATGAACTATAAGCCTGAATTACATAACATGTTATACCTAAAAACATAAAAGCCACAATAAATAAATCACAATTATTCTAGTTATTTTTACCTCCCGTATTGCTTTCAACCCACCAGCTTTTATGGTGTTGTTACGTCACTAACTGTAAGCTTGTCACATACAGTCTATGGTCACTCAGAGTAACCTACAGTTAATTTAGCTGCTGGAGAAGAAAGATCAGGGGGGGGGAGGGGGGGAGAGAGCTGTGGTTGATGGGCCATTAGTTGTGTAAATACACAGCTGAGAGCTGCCGTTTCATTCAGACTGTTTAAAAAACGGTAACAACGGACTATTTTTCTTAGCGTGTCATGTCTCTTTAAATCAATACAATTATTTTTAAATCAATAAAAACATTTTCTAAATCCATAAAAGCATTTCAATTAATATTGGGAGTCATGTCGTTACTTTGTTGAGAATGTGGCCATGTAATAAGCGGGATAATTTGCAGCGACTTGTTCCTTATGGGGAAAATAACACCCTTCATCCAGATGAGGATCCCTCCGCTACACTTTGGGATCCTGATCGACCGACGAAGCTCCATTAAAATATACATATTTTTGGTGAATTACTGAGTTTAGGCACGTTAATAACGTTTTAATGAAGTTGAATACAGTATATTCATATGTGTCAGTGATTTCATGTCAATTCGGCGAACATAAACATAAATGATCGTGGTGAAGATGATGATTAAATTAGGATTAAAAATCGAGAGCCGGGCTGCATTTCCTCCCGTTCGTTTTTTTCGAATAACAAAATTATTTTGTGAAATAACAACATGGTGATGTTTTGTAAATGATTACATGTCTCTTATTTAGCACAGTAGTATGATATCCGTGACATATGGATCTTAACAAAGTTCCGCTGTACATCCAGCATACTGTATCTCACTTTATTTCACATGAGCTCCAGTGTGGAACCCCACTGCACCCCCTGGTGGATCAATGATCCATTGCAGCTGGCTTCATTATAATTACATTTATATCTATCACGGGGGCGGTCTCAAGTCAAGCTGAAGGTTTTCCCTTGAGCGAGGGCAGATCACGTACCAATCACGGCCCTCGCGTTTCAAACTGTCTGAAATGAATCGCTACATCTGTACTCATACTCCACAACATTTTAGAATCCAATAATGCATTTTTTACTCCACTACATTTATCTGACAGCTTTTAGTTAATAGTTACTTTTATGTTTAGATTACTTGCTAATACAACATATACATCAATTATTATATAAACGTTGACATATATTTATAGGTTAAGATATCCAGCAGCAGCATATAAAGTAATGAAAATTAGCAAAATCCATAATCCTCATAGTAACCCAGTTACTCAATATATAAACGATTCTGAAATGGGCCGTTGCAAATAAGGACTACTTCAATTACATTTTAATGCCGATACTTTTGTACTTTTACTAAAGTAAGATTTAGAATGCAGGACTTTTACTTGCAACAAAGTACTCCAAAAATATAGTATTGCTACTTTTACTTAAGTAACAAATTTGAGTACTTATTCCACCACTGCTATTGATGGAAATGATCCTCCACATTTGTTCGGTGCAGATGTGTGTTCATGAGGCGACTCTGAAACATTGTCTTGGTCTCAGCCTATGATTGGCTCAGCCATCCAGGCTCTTTATTCATGTCCTACATGCACATCTGTATTCACATCATTAGGTCTCCGGCATGACATACGCTTGCAAATGAATTTCAACCTTATTAACTCAACTAGGAGTTCTATTTTCATCCCTCGGAGAGAACAAGTGCAGGTACTCCTCTCTTCATCTATCTCATGTCACACAGAACTGTAGATGCACATGGCTTGAGTTTAGGACTGGACTCCAAATGTTAGATACCATATCCCAAAGCAACCTTGAATAGAAAAACTAAATCAAATGTATAAACCACAATTTGAATAAAATACAGCTCATATAATAAATAAAACACAAGCAAATTAGGAATTCATACATTTGACTTTAAATGCAACATAAATAAACAGAAAGATATGAGCTAGTTTCCCCAACTAACTATACAATGATGAAATGTAATGAGGATGCCTATCAAATATCTCCAGCCATAGGGATCAAAATAAACTCATGTCATAGTTATCTCCTTAAATATCTGCTGTTTTAAGAGAAATAGAAGATATATAATGTAACTCTGTTTCCACTTCCTCTCTGCCAAATATATCACTTCTTTGTGGACAGAATTTGGACAGGTTTGTCCTCTGTCCTGCTGGACGTGAACTTATTGATATGCATAATGGCTATCACACTGAATGACACCAGTTTGAAGAGGTTCAAAACAGATCCGTTGGACATTTCATTTAAAGCTGAAGGTTGCTGGTCTCCAGAACACATATTCCTGGAGTATTTCTGATGACACATTATTAATTTTGTCACAAGCAAACACTATAACTCAGTTTTGTAAACCTTTTATAGACGAAGCGTACAACTTTGTCTTGATGGACTATTATTATTATTATTATTATAATATGAGTTGCTGTTTAAAAACGTTACTTAATATGATGCATATATTAATTTATGGTTTCCCATATTAGTGCTTTCATAGTTTGTTAGCTTTGAATTATATTAACTGTGGATATATATTTGTATTCATTTTATCTACCATTTTTATTGATATGTTTTCTGTATTTTTTGTTTCATTTGAATGGTAACTATACATTGTTGGTTGTTGTTTATTATTTCTTTATGTATTTCTTATTTATTTACTAGTGTATTATTTCCCATCAATAACCCTTTGACAGATTGTTTTAAGTAAAGAGTAAAATAATCTCCATTCTCTGTGTTTCTTTGCTTTTATTACTTTATCATGTATATATTTTAATATGATGTAAGTCACCTGCTTGTATTTGCCAATATTCTCAAAATGCCATGGCTCTGAGCTTTTCTCTTATTTATATTTTTCTATAGAAAGTCCACTGGAACACACAGTGAACCCTGCACTATTGTTCCTTCTTCTTTTGTCTGTAATACATGTTCTCTGGTATATCTCAATTGGAGCACATCGTATTCCAGCGACGTGCGGTCAGGGGAGGCAGGGGAGGCAGAGCCTCACCTGTCATACTCCAATGTAACGGAAAAACAACTAAAGAAAAACTAAATAGTAATAATAATAAAATGTCTCCACTGATCTATGATGTAAGTGTGATTTCTGTATGATTCCAATCGCTTTTTAAAGTCAAAATCAGCAAATTTGCCGAGCTCCGCTACAACTACGGGTAGCGATGAGAAGTGAGGCAGGGACGAGCTCTGCCTCTCGTAAGCCCACAGTAACTTGCTGGAGCGCGGGCACTAATTTAGCG
>NW_011336277.1:0-4893 GCF_000735185.1 Notothenia coriiceps | reverse complement strand
CCTATCCCTGTGTGCCTTGTCAAATTCTTTGTAGTTTAGTTAGTGAGGGTTTTTTTGTTTGAGTTTTGGTTTCAAAGGATAGATGTAGAGATAGGCCTGGTTTTGTTATGCTTGTTTCTTTTGTTTGGCACAATCCTTCGACTCCTCCTCCTCCTCCTCACCAACCGAGTGTTTCAAGTATATGTCTGTTCGATTCTGGGTTTACAAAAAATAAACCTTTTGTCAACGGTTACACTGACTCCCTCATTTTTATTGGGTGTATGTTATTGTCTCCAGGTCCCCTAGACCTTAGTGGGGACGTAACAGGAATAAAGGATTTACCAGTTTATTTGTAGAAAAAGTGAAGGTAGAAGTCAACAACACAAACCTTGGATCCGTGTCTGAGACAACGATGGTTGGAGGAATTTGGAGGCTATCATTTCGTTGCTGGCTGCTGCCGTCAAATTGGTGCGGAGAGTACCTTGGAGGTCCATCCTCATTGGTGGAGAAGCGGACACGGGGAACAACGCCCAGGTCCAACCCGTCACGTTTGGATGCCGACTGCCCCATCCGCAAGCCTTACTGATTCATGGATGGGGTGAAAGCTTCTTTCTACAGAAATGATCTTTGCAAGTCTTAAAATATCAGAGTTAACATGTCTGCAACTAGCTAAAGTTGTCTAAGGTCATAAATGACATACTGTTGAAAAGGATTCTATTGTTTGACTAAATACTGATTCAATACTAGTGTTGAATTCAGGAGTAGTGTGTGGGAGCCTTCTCTACTATATAATGAGCTCACTACAATGCACCTGCATAAGACACGGCACAATTCTTTTATAATCTGCTTGACAACCTTTAGTTTTACAAAAGATAATTAAACTGTTTGGTTTCCATTATGTTGGATATACATTCAGTTAGACCAAAATATGTTGTTACAGATTGGTATAAATATATGGTACATAATATATTGGTCATAATAAGCTCCCAGCTTATAATATATTATGGGCATCTTGTTTCTATGAGCCTACATATATTTCTATGAAAACATTGAATACTTAGAAGTCGATAGATGGTAGATGGAAGATATAAAAACAGTTAGTCACACAGCAATAACCTAAATGTATTTGATCATTATACACATTTTAAAACATAATACTTTTTACAGTTTTTACACATTAAATGTAATTCTTATACTATTTAGAAGTATATTTAAAGAAAAAACAAGTACTCACAGTTTGTTCTTATCCGGGATGAATAAGCCGTTGTCAATGGAAGGAATATCTTCATTCCTTCCCTGCAACTCTTGATATTTATACTTTCAATGAGATGGGGACGTCCCCTCCCATCTTCCTCCGCTTCCTCCCTTACAGACACACACCAGATCCGTGTACACTAAAAGAAATGTTTCATAAAGATAGCATTTTTTCTGATATTTCAACACAGTTTCCATTGATATTTTTGTTCAAGCGTATACCCAGTTAACCTTTCATATTTGATGTTTTCCATATCTAGCTTCTGGAAGAGGTTTTCTGTGATATAACATTTTAGCCAACGGCAACGTTTGCAGTAAACAGAAGAAGTGGGTGGTTAATAATAGCCACCATAGTTGAAGAGTTTTTAAAAGTCAATATTATGAACTATGTACTGTAAACTCAACACAGTCCGATTTTTCTTAGATTTTCTGAAAATCTAAGAAAAATCAGATGTCATGGTGATGATGGTTGAGGACAGACATAAAACATTAAAGCAAAAACAATGTTCAAATTACCTCGTAAACACTTGATGTGAACAAGAACATTTTAATAAGATTTGTTACAAATATGTTACTTTAACAATCTGGCACTAAGAATTCTTAGTTAAGTTAGTAATATTAAGCATTTTTAATGATAATTGTTCACTTTTTTGAATAGGAACCAAAGTTATAAAAGTGTTATGACTGTTTTAATACAACAATAATCCTAAAGGCATATTATTCAATATCTAGATGAGTCAACAGCAGGGCTGACTAAACCTGCATGTTTTCAAAATTGCTGACTGTACATGAGCAGGTAACGTTTACTAGGTCAGAAAAACATCCTCTTCTGCTTTCACTAGATGAACACTTAAAACAGTATGAATAAAATAGTAAAATATATTATTTCTTACCTTACGTGTCATCTCTTCAACATTTCAAATCGGTTGAATGTCTTCTAAAGAATTCCAACAATGCCGATCTGTTTTCCATTAAAGAACATTTAAACATACTGTGCACACAAAAGATAGTGAGCAACAATTAAAACATTGCTTCTAAAATTCAAGAACAATTATAAACTCACTGTTTTTATCCTTAAAAATATGGGACTGGTCAACTGAGGTCATTTTAAACGTACTATATAAATAAACGTATGTATTATACCGCATATTAGCCATATCAAAAAAGAAAAGTGTACTACCGGTACTTAGAATAAAAAATAAAGACATTGGAGGTCTACAGTATAATACTTGTATTGTTGTTGATAAACTGAAAGTATACATTTTATACCATAGAGATATTGTAATTTCCTGGAAAATACAATATCTTTAAATCTCTACCTGACTATCCATCAAACAAGAAAGTAGTCTCTTTAATCTTAAATGTACTTTGGAAAATGCAGGTCAATACGTCATGAGGCTTTTAGTCTCTATACTAATTGACTTATTCAATGTAGGAACCTTCTTTCAGTGTATTCGTCAACCAGCCATTATTAAACCTGCACCCTAAAATGCTCACGATGGCATTGTGCTCTGGTCAAAGCCTCGTTACACCCACACTGTAGACACACACCTCTAAAATACCGTTACAATATTAAGACTGTGGATTATGTCTCCAAGCTGGCACATTATGGCCTTACCGAGTGCTTTTAAAACACAAAAAACACTTTCTGAATCGGATGCAACTCTTCCTCGACCTTTTGACACATTCTCTTTCCGCCATGCTAGAAAAAGTCACCGAATTGTGACCTCTTGTACATTTGGGAGCGTCCATCATAATAACATTGTTTGCAGTTCATTTTTAGACTTAGTTATGTCCAGAAAGCATTTAAAAACAAGACATCATGGGTGATCAGTAGTGAGTAAATAAGTACAATGACTAGTATGTGTCCTGGATTTCATTATTTATACTGGTACCCTATGATCTCCCCTTCTGATCCTATAAACGCTCTCCATTTTTTGCACATAAAGAAATATCCTGTTGCTTACATCATGACAAGCAGTAGGCCAGGTATAAATGGGTAAAGCCTCCAGTATTGGGGGGGGAAACCAAAAGGATAAAAAAAAAAGAATAAGATATAGAAAGTGAAGAGATATGGATGATGTTGGGCAAAAAAATCACCAAAATTAAAAACATGACGCAGATATAGAATATTAATCCCGTCCCCTTTTTTCTTCTTCATCCCCCTACACTCGCCTACATAGTCTAAACGAGGAACAATCTATATTGGGCTCCCTGTTATACCCCTACAAGGCATTTCCGTCTCATTCGGTAACCTGTTTTATTGTATTTTTCACATTCAGCTTCCAATAGCAATTATCTGAGAAAAAAACTTTAAGGAAGCCCGTTACATTTTTCTTGCAGCCACAACAGCAATGTTTAGAGTAAACAGAAGAGCCGGTGGGTGGTTAAATTTAGCCACCAAGGCTGAACAGACTTGAAAAGTAAGCATGATGCCCTATGTACTGTAAACTCAAAGTATGAAGCACAAGGACATAGACACGCAAGAGCGGCATTAAGTGTCTGAGCTGAGGGCATCACTTTCTGTAAATACTAGCTTTAGCAACATGTTCATATTAATTATGATTACGCAGAAAACAGTAAGAGAGAACAGCAACACAACAGTTCGCTACTTAACACTTGTTGATGTGAAGATTAACAGTTTAAAGTTGCTTTAGGGTTTTTATTCATAACTCATCCTGGCATTTATTTTCAAGATTTCAGTCATTTCCAAGAATAAAAGTATCGCCAATTGCATGCCATATCATTTCAGAATAAGTGTCCATAAACAGAGGAAGGATCCGTAAGTTGGTAGGGCGGCATCTTTGATACACTTGATTATGTGGGTTCCTTGGAAATACAAGACCTGGAAATTTGAAACACAACTAAAATAAAAGTAAACCTGGCAGACTTATTTAAAAAAAAAAAAAGGGTACATCTTGCAGTGTACTCATTACAGTGGCAATACCCAGTCATTATTAAACTTGCTCTATACATGCTCACGATGCCATTGTGCTCTGGTCAAAGCCTCTTGTTACACCCACACTGATAAAGAAATCACTAAGGTAGGAGTCTTGTTCCAAAATGGGATATTAACCATTTCTTAACTCAACACTATAATAAGACTCTGTATTTAGTCTCCAAGCTGGCAGGGTGTAGGATTATTTTTTAAAGAATTACATAACATTGTATGAAGTCATGTAGGCTATGTTGTTGTTTTTTTAAACCTCAGTACAATGACTAGGTATGTATGCGACATATCTAGTAATGCACTTTAAAAAAAGATTAAATTATTAATAGTTAAATCTAAAAAGAGCAAGTATCTACCATATAGATAGAAGAGTTGCGACAGCAGAAGTCCAAAATGCTTGATCGTCACGTCGTGGTTCAGGGAGACTCAATAGTTCCCCGGGAGTTCTGTCACGATCCTAAGTTCGTGTCACGTTTATAGTTTTGTAGGTTTGGGTGTTTTTGCTGGTTTCCATGTCATGTTTCCTCTGGGTTATTGTCTGGTCCTTTTCCCTGTGTTTTTCCTCTTGTCATTAGTTCCCTGGTGTGTCTAGTTATCTGATTGTGTTCCCCTGTGGCCCCTCCTCCCCTGCCCAGCTGTTTCTTGTCTTGTGATTACCCCTCCCTGTATTTAGTCTCGTCTCCTCCTGTGTTCGGTGTTGGTGCTTCTTT
>NW_011336276.1:0-4470 GCF_000735185.1 Notothenia coriiceps | reverse complement strand
CATCCGCGGTTGTTTAGTTAAAGAGTGAAGCAGAATGAAGTGTTGAACAGTGTCGTGTAAAGTAAAAATTATCCGTCAGCTACATAAAAGTAAGAACCACTGTCGTCGGTGAAACGCCCCTCCTGACTGAAGAAAGTCTCATTATATGTGTTATAATGTTTTTTAACGGACGTTGTCTGATTATATAATCATATGCGCGGGCCGTTAGAGTCTGTTGATCTCCAGATTAACAGCAGCATGAGAATAACCTGCCGAAAGTGCCGATGCTCCATGGCGGAGGCTCCGGTAGAAATTGCCAGGATATGCGTTTTTACCCCCTTAATGTCTGACCAATGGTTGAACAGCACTTACGTGCACATGACTTGTGTTTAAAGTTTATAGTCTGTTTGAGTTTTGCCCGTGTGAACGCAAACCGAACCTTCTGAAAAATGAAACAATGTAACAAACTGTCGTCTGGTGCGCACCAGAAAACGGACTATTAGGTGTGAATGCACCCTTAGTCAATCAGGGCACAGCAGCAGTAGGAGGGCACCGGGAAGGTCTATGGTTTTTTATCAGTATCAGGGCTGAGTTCAGCAAACATTTCAACACCTTTTGCTGTATTGTTCTTGCCAAGGTGAAGCTAATAAATACCACAAAAACGTCGATGCCTTGTCTGGACAATGGATTCATTATCAACTCATGATCTGCGTAATATCCACTATACCTGGTGCTTCAGTGGCCTTTTGAAGTTTTATTGTTGTTGACAAATAACCACTACAGGAATGAATGGTGAAAAAAAACGTAGGGATCTTACCATTTCAGAGGCGTTTTTGTAGAAATACTACGTCCTACGTTGTGGACCAACGTAGTTATTACACATTTTTTGTGAGACTGGGTTGGAAATGGAAGTGCCTTTTAATTTCTGGATTTTAGGACTCATCTAGGATCTAATCATTATTCAGACCAATTGATTTCTGTTCAATTAACTATACCAGTCCCACCCCATATTAATGATGAATAAGGGAAGAGCAACAAGTGAAGGTTCTCTGTGCTCTCTGAGAAAGAGAGGGCTAATTTCACTAACCAAATACTGTTTAGTGGTAATTCAGTTTGTAACAAGGCAACACACAGAGTCAGCACATCTCAGCACTTTGTGAAGAGTCCGACCTTTGTCAGCTCGATAACTTTATGGTCATTGACTCCCATAGCGGTGCAGTCCCCCTTCCTAGCCCTAAAGGTGTGTTTGCTAGAATCACTGTACTCTGATCTAAAGATCCGCCATTCAACCAACTGTTTTATTAGAGCACGCACAGAACAAACACACAGGAACCTGCAGTTGCACCGTGTCAGGACTGACATCTGCTCTCAGGGACACTTTATGGTCTGTGCATGTGTGAAACTGCTTATTTATATTGAATGCTTATCTGCGTGTTGGCAGCTTTAGTCACACTGATAGTGATGTAACAGTACATTCTAGTTACTCATCATAGATTTGCAGATAAATGACTAATTAAAATCTTTATGTAGCCTAGTAAAGTATCATACATTTCCTTTCTACATTATCACCTGTTCCAGCTACTAAAATAAACAGACACGATTTAATGAGGGGCAACAATCAATACAAAATATAATTAATACAAAAAATAACTATTGCATGTTGAATGTATTTATTTTAATTTTATTTTGAAATCTCATTTGCTCTCAAGACCTACAATTAATTTGCAACTCTCACTCATGAGTTTAATGTTGTGTTCTTTTTTAATTCATAAAAATTGTATAATTAAACTTGTGATTAGTTTTGTCTAGAATTTGTTGTTACTATCGAAAGATATTTAAAAGCCAGAAAATACAAAGATTCTAACGAAATAAACAAACGCAAATTCCACAATAAACACAATATCTGTAATAATAAACGCAAATATTAAGGTGGAATAAATTATTGTTTGTCTAAAATATTATTGCATATGTCTTACTGTCTGCTGGTAAGAACCAACTTTTAAAAAAAGTGTAGTCAAATCGTTTTTTTTAAATACAGAAAATGGAAATGCACTGTAAAAGTTAAGAATAATAGAAGTTGGCCAGTGAGTCCAAATATCCACACTAGGGAGCTTCTCTGACACACCCACCTACTGTGGTTCACTGATAACCCGGCGATTACTGCTCAAAAGAAACCATTCACCCAGCCGCTGTCTCCCACAGAGAGATCAATATTTTTATACATGCACACAGGCGTCTGATCCTCAGGTGGACCAGGCTTTCTCTCTCACACACACACACACACACACACACACACACACACGCACACGCACACGCACACACACAGGGAAGCAGAGGGATTACAAAGGCACAGAGACCCATATGCTGCCCAGGGATGGAGGCGAGAAAGCTAAATGCGAGAAGGAGTAATTACCAAGGTGAGAAATACTATTGTTTCCTGTTAATTATGTTCAGTATTTGTAGAAGGCCATTCTTTGATTCATTATACGACATTTGTTGTCTTTGTATCCTACTCTCGGTTTAAGTCTGCCAAGTGGTGGAATCGGATTCAATGATATTGTGAGACTACAGTTCACTTGACTTTATTTTAGGGAGAAATAATATAAGGACAAGGATATCATTAATTTCTACTGATGTGCAATGCCTTGTTTTTTTATGCTGCTGCAACGCAAACATTTCCCAATCTGGGATCAATAAAATACATCTTATCTTATGTCACCAGTTTGATTTGTTGTTGGTATAGTTACATGTATGTATTGTAGTTGAGAGTGAAAACCCGTTGAAGATTTTCAAAGCCTTTAACTTGTTAAGCTGGGCTATTAGCCTTTTAATCCACATAAGAGCATGCACACTAAGAAACGCTGTGTGTCCTGTGGCGGAGGAATGGAACCTGACTGTATACTCTCAAAGCGTTATCATGGGAAAGGATAACAATTAAAAATGTAATTCCCTAAGAAATAATAAAGCTGACCAAATGTAATATAATTTAAATGTATCTTTTTTTTGTTAAACACACAAATTAAGATTATTTTGAAAGAAGAAAACATTATTGTTGGCAGTAATTTTTAAAACAAAGTGTAAAAAAAGTTTTTTTTACATGGTGAAAACAGGAACAAATCATTCCAGGACTGTTCACGGACCAACCATAATCACCATGTCTTGCATTTATTGGTCAAAAGCAGAACTCATAATCCTAATGTCAACAGACCTGTGGACCCAGCACTAAAATTCAAAACATGTGATGATATCCGCCCTATTAATACAGGCACTAACGACAGGCAACCACAACTGTACATACTGTATAGGCTACAGTGTGTCATTCAAATGTAAATCAATGTCATGAAACACAATGCTACATTATCTAAGGTTGATTTGATCTTAGTTATGAGTTTAGAAACATGCATCCTCTGTTCCTGTGTAACTTTTCAACTGCATGCTTGACTGTATTAGACTTAATGGTCAAAGATTAACTGACAGGGCTGCACCTGTCTTTTAATGGTAAGCTATTGAAATTCTGATTCCATAGATGTGTCTCCCATCACCCAAAACCCCTGACTATTCTCTCAATTCAGTATTTACATTCTTGTATTCAAAGAAAATCAGTAATATCTTTAAACACTACAAGTCCCTGTCTATCAGCTGTGCACCGTTATGGGGTAAATAAAGCCTATCTACCAATTGGATCAAATATAAAAGTCATGTGAATTACTATTGATACTGCAAGGAGACGTATTGTGTCAAGAGAAATTGAAGATGTTACACCCTACCCCTCCGTGACAGAGTAAACTCTGTGGAGTGACACTCGCAGCTCATTGAGGCTCCCTCCTGTCAGATGGAGGGAGTAAATACAGCGGCAAGCTTTGGGACAAACTCCCCTCTCTCCGGCAGAAACAGGAAATGCCGTAGCCTACCTGTTTGTAACAACGGTTTCAAATCATCATCTCTTAGACAAAAAAATAAAATTAATAACTAAGATAAAACTCCAAACATCTTTAATTGTGTCTTTTAGTTTTAAACCTGATGTTTATAAGGTTCTTAATTTTTGCATTGCTGACGGACACACACAGCGCTGAGACCGGTCAGGTAGAGACCGGTCTCCAGTCAGCACTGACGCAGACTCGCTGTTTGAGGGCTTGATAACCCACTCCCCCTCAGCACCGCTCCACACTCGTTGGTTTGGAACAGCACTTAATGTGGCGGACCCTCCGCGCAAACGTGCAAACGGAGGGGTAGTGTGTAGGGGGCGGTTTGGGAATGGGCCTGTTAATCAGGGCTCTATAAATAGAGAACTACGGCAGATGTGTAATATTTAATTCAGCCCAACCGTGTATTACAATGCCGTTGTGTGATGACTTTCAAAGAGAAAAGCAAGCACACGCGGAATAAAGTATTATTTTCTTTTTTAAATGTTTTCCGGATTTCACATCGCATAAACACCATATCCCAAAGTGCATTGCGGCTAAAACATCCAATCACGAGCTTCAACGATAG
>NW_011336275.1:0-3548 GCF_000735185.1 Notothenia coriiceps | reverse complement strand
GGGTGGAATCAAGATGGACGGAAACAACTCCTAGGTTTGATAATTTAATCAAATTCAAATAGGTTGTTAACCTTAGAAGAAAAAAGGACAACAACAATACAACAATTAGGATCACACATATCCCATACAACTTAAATCAAATTCAATATAATAATCACACTTACTAGTGGCCTCTCCTGATTCCTCAATCTCAATGACGTTCATTTATGTATCCCCTCTACACATCAATAAACCCTGCGAAGCTCCACCCAGATTTAAAGTATCACACACATAAACTGAACCCCATTAATTGAACCCTCATACACCCAGCACAAACATGACAGCACATGGTTAAACCGTACACCCCAGCACGTGCACTCCGCTCTCCATCGGCCAAACGGCTCACTGCACCCGCACTGCGAGGGGGACCCAAGTTCCCATCAGCAAAAACTTGTGGGTTTGCTATCCTGGCTCCAAAATGGTGGAATGAGCTCCCCATTGAAATCAGGACAGCAGATAGCTTGCACATCTTCCGGCGCAGACTGAAAACTCATCTCTTTCGACTACACTTCGAGCGATATAATTACTAACAAAGCACTTATATACTAATAAAGGGCTGGCTTATCTAAAGCCATTTGAGTACATATAGCAATTGAAATGTTTGGCTCTATGAAACTTGATGTACTTATATGATTCTGTTTTCTTCAAGGTTGTATCTTCCTGGTCAAATGCACTTATTGTAAGTCGCTTTGGATAAAAGCGTCAGCTAAATGCAATGTAATGTAATGTAATGTAAATTAGCTAGCACGCTAACTAGCTGAAGTGCTAAGCTGAAACACTGACATTAGCTAATGTTTGTTTGATATCCACATTAAGCTGACAAGTTAACGGGGATGTACAGAGTTATTAAAGTACAAAAATATTCATATTAGACGAGGGTCCATGCTGGAACCGTCTGCTTTTTTTCAAATGTCTTTACTGTACGCAAACTCCTCTGAAGTCATCAGGGGCGTCGCCCACCTTTACTCACATTGCCCAGGTACATTTTACTAGCCTTTCACAGGTTGTAGGTCAACACATTACTTTAGTTAACATTTACTTGGGGCTATGATTTAAATGTACTTATCAAAATGAAGATACAAAATAAATCGTTTTTATCACATCACCATGTGTACCTCTAGGCCTACATGGAAGGTTTTCTATGTGAATCTGGGCCACTACTTGTCATAATGTGAATTCAGCTCAGATGTTCACGTGTTTGGACAGCCACTGTCGACATCCTGTATGTTCAAGTGAGGCTGAGCTGTGATGAGGAGGCGATCAGCTGTGAGCCACAGAGAGCATTACTAAGAGAGTGACTCAGCCCGACTAAAGGATCCTGACATATAATCTTCTCTCGTTTGCCTCCCCCAGGTCTGTCCAAGTCTCTGGGCCTGATAGAGGGCTTCGGGGGTCGGGGTAAGGGCGGCCTCCCCGCGACGCTGGCACCCGCTGAGGAGAGCGACGCCAAATTCCTTTGGGAGAAGTATGGCTACAACGCATACCTCAGTGAAAGGATCTCTCTGGACCGGAACATACCGGATTACCGGCCTGCCAAGTGAGTAGATGTCAATTAGATGCACGTTAAATTACACTTTTAAGGTTGTTTAACAACAATAACATAAATTAGAGGAAGACAAGGACATATTTCAGTTTTAGATCTGAAATACACACATGCATAAATGAACACATACATTTTTTACAGAGCAGTGTCAGAGCAAAGTCAAGTGTGGTTGCTGATGGCCCATTCCACACTTCCTTACCTCTACTTCTGGTGCCCTTGCTTGGGCCATACTCATCTTCGAACATTGCCTTGATTGTGATCATTAGGCTACTATACATTTAGAACTTATTCTGATGCCAAATGGGCCAGTGACGTAGAGTGATAAGACTTATAGACCCTTCCAACTCCTTGCTTAGAGTACACCAATGTTCAAACTCAACCTTCATATTAAGCTCAAATGCACATCGTCATCGTGGCACCTTGCACTACGGTCTTTCAGCATGTTTGGTTGCGCTTGACTGTTCTGAGATTTGAGTCTGATACCAGTGTCCCTCACCAGGAGTTCTGTGAAGATTATTTTTGAATCCTTGAAAGCTTTCTTAGGATGAGATCTAAAATGGAAACATTGGCTTTTAAATCCAGACTGCCAATGAATTAAACGTTTACTGAGATATGGGATCAGAGGTCGCGTTAACTGAATATTTTCCGTCTATGACAGATTCTTTTTTACCAAAATTACGGAAAAATCTGAAAGCAGTCCGTCATTTTAGACGGATTAGAACAAACTCGGAACAGCTCCAAAGTTTCCCCGCAGCGAGGCTCCGGTGTTAAGCATGCCCGCCAAAAAGGAAATGATACCGTTTCCAAACCTAACTTTGCCGTACAAATCATTGAAATGTCTGGGAGTTTTGGCTTTCATTTAATTTAATTTCAAACCTTTATTTACCCAGTTGTATCCCATTGAAATCATTGATCTCTTTTTCAAGGGAAACCTGCTCAAGTAGGTTCCACATGAAACATAAAAACATAAACAGAACAACAAAAAGGACATTTTACAGCATCATTACAGGGATTACAATTTACAATAACTATCCACATGAGCAGGTACCAACAGCTTCCGATTGAGTAGCATCCAACCGAGCTTTAAAAACATTTAGTGGCACCAGATTGCTCAGTTTCCATTTCAATTGCAGACTATTCCAAGACAGAAGTGCTGCACATCTAAATGCTATCTTCCTTAAGACAGTCCTAGCAGTTGGCACATTTAATAAAACTACAGCATGCGATCTAAGGCAGTAGCCACTTACAATTCGCCGTGAGATCAGGGAGCAGATATAGGATGGAAGTTTCCCTAACATGGCTTTATATATAAAAATGTACCAGTGACTGAGCCTCCGTACAGTTAGCGAAGGCAAACCAGCCCTTGCATACAGGGTATAGTGATGGGTTAATGCTTTACAGTTTGTCACAAATCTCAGTGCGCTGTGATACGCAGCATCTAACTTGACCAGGCAATTGGCAGGTGCATTCATATAAATCAAATCACCATAGTCCAGCACAGGTAAAAAGGTCACAGTGACTAGCCTTTTCCTGGCTTCAAGCGAGAAACAGGACTTGTTCCTGTAAAAGAAACCTAGCCTAACCCTCAGTTTTTTAAGCAGCTTATTGACTTGACGTTTAAAAGTGAGACAATCATCAAGCCAGATACCAAGGTATTTGTAACAGGTAACCACTTCAATTTTTATTCCTTGCATAGTTACAATATCTACAACAGGCTCTGGTGTCTTTTTAGCTTTTGAAAAGAGCATTACCTTGGTTTTATCAACATTTAAAAGAAGCTTTAGTTCAGAGAGCTGAGTCTGAATAATGTTAAAAACTGCTTGCAATTCAACAACAGCCTCCTTAATGGAGGGACCTGCACAGTACATCACGGTATCGTCCGCATAAAAATGTAAGGTTGCTCCATCGACATTTTCACCTAAACTATTGATGTAGATGGAGAATAAAAGTGGACCTAAAACAGAAC
>NW_011336274.1:2472-4102 GCF_000735185.1 Notothenia coriiceps | reverse complement strand
CACACACACACACACACACACACACACACACACACACACACACACACACACACACACACACACACACACACACACACACACACACACACACACTTCAGCAGCAGACCAAGCAAGGAAATGTTTGTCTTCCCTGGTGTCTGCTGATATTATGTGGAAAAGCACGGGATTAGAAGCAGTGAATCCAAGATATTCCCGGTATGAAGTTACCACAGCAACTGCAACAAACAAAACTCTGTCTACTACGATAAGATGCATGGACTTTGCAGAAACACTCTGCGTATCTGTGATGATTCAGGGTTCCCTAGGGAGGAAAGTAAACACAATCCACATCCTGTGCACTACGTCAGGGGCCAGGATCAAACAATACGGGGGTCACATCCTGGCATTTTACAAAAGCTTTAGTGCACTTCTTAAAGCAAATATAACAGCGAGTGTGAAGTGTCTTTATTTGCAGGTGGGCTTAAGGTCCTTCACAGTATTAATGTTAAATACAAATAAAACAAGCTGCACAACTTCATGCAAACCAGAAGCTATACCTTCAAGGTTATAGGAAATAAGTTGTAGCCTCCTTAAGGTTTACGTAATTCAATGAAACAATGACTAAAATGGAAATGTCATAGAAAATGATTCAATATTTTTTTACTCTAAATAAAAATTAAGATTAAGATGACCTGTTATGATTATGATGACGTATGTGTTAAACATACCTTTAACCATAGAATAAATATAAAATAAACATTTAAATGTATTTCCTTTCAGTTTATCGTGCAGTATTTGCAGACATGAGCTAAGAAAAACAGCGCTAGCAGGCTAACCATTGTTATCTAACTATTAGCTAACGTTATTTTAGTTATTAGCTGTTAGAAAACATCTTTTAGTAAGATAATATAACAAATGTTGAATTCCTTTTTTATGACACATAGAAATAACATTTCTTTGCTAGCTTGAAAGCTATGATTAGAAGGCTAGCAAAACATTAGCTAGCAGCAAAACAATCAAACTAGCTATAGCTACTAGCTAACGTTATTTTAGCTATTAGATATGTAGTTGTTAGCAAACATGTTTAATAAGTTAATATAACAAAGTTTTCTTTACAACTTCTTTGTGATAGTGAAGTTTATCATGCAGTATTAGCAGACATGAGCTAATGAAAACAACCTGACTTTGCTAGCAGGCAAAACACTGTTACCTAGCGATATTAGCTAACATTATACAGCCTATCTACCAATTGGATCAAATATAAAAGTCAGCCGAATTAGTGTTGATACTGCAAGGAGATGTATTGTGTGAAAAGAAATGTAAGATGTTGTTTAATTGCTGATATATTTATGATCCACGTCACGTTTTCAGTGTTGGCGGCAGTTCTTCCTGTTTGTCTAGAAGTCTTCTCCTCAGGGCTCTATAAATAGAGAACTACGGCAGATATGTAATATTTAATGCAGCCGAACCGTGTATTACAATGCCGTTATGTGATGACCTGCAAAGAGAAAAGCAAGCACACTCGGAATAAAGTATTATTCTTATTATTTATTTTTATTTTGGATTTCACATCGCATAAACACCATATCCCAAGGTGCATTGCGGCTAAACCATCGAATCACCAGCTGAGGATCTTGCCTACGTCTGTTTC
>NW_011336274.1:0-2439 GCF_000735185.1 Notothenia coriiceps | reverse complement strand
CGATGTATTTTGTTATACACACATTCCTTCACATTTGAATTTTCATTTGCATTAAAGTATTTCGTGAGGCCTTCTAACATGTTTTTAAATATAACTACGGTTCTAGTTGAAGAGTTTGTAAATTAACATGAACCGAAGCTGTTGCCTGGCAACGCAATCGCACAACGTCACGTCCGTTAATTCCACATCCACCTGGATTAACATCGATTTAATACATTAATGCAGCCTTTGTTTCTGCTAAAAGAGGTGTCGACCAGCTGGGGCAACAAGAAAATCAGCGTAATCGAGTGTGAATATTAAAAAATAAATCATTATTATATTAATATTGACAATAACAACCGACCGTCGGGGTAGCATTTGCTTGGCATTTCCGGGTATCTCTCCACTGGTTGGGCCATGTTAACAATACCGTGTAGCTGTCACGTTTGAAGGGACGAAATCGTTACATCTTCACGTCTCCCAGCATGGTAAATCGTCACATGTTCACGTCTTGCCGTGATATCGGGTTGAATTAAACGCCCACTAACTCAGTCTCACCGCATTTCGTGTTATGGTCACGAAATGTAATCTATTGATTCCTGTTCACCAACACCATTTTCCCATTTTTTTCATGTCACACAGATCGATTTTAACAGCAATGTAAATAATAACAAATTAGAAGAAAAAAAAGATTTTTAAAAATATAGATTTCAGTATTCTGAAGCTCTGAGCCAAATTTATTTCCCTCGCGGACGTCAAAAAATATTATACGATTTAAAATAAAAACAATAATCGTGGCTTGATATTGAGTGAGAAAATGTTTTTATGAACCACACAGCTTCCGGTCTTCCAAGACCCGACCGGACAAAAAGACGTGGTACAGGCACGAAACATACTACCAATAGAAATACATTGCTTTTAAATCGTTCTGTGTGACACGAATCAATAGATTACATGTATTTCGTGATTATAACACGAAATGACGTGAGACTGGGTTGCAACATAGCAGCATACATAAGTGTCTTAGTGTTTGTACAATGTTTTGTAAGAACTTTTTTATTACACAAAGCTTTCATTACGTGCCTGCATCCCACGGTGATAAACAAGTTAATACGACATTTAGACACACCCACAACAACAGAGCTACAACCTCATTAAACACGGTATGTTCCCATCTGGTATGTTCCCGTATGTTTAAACATCTGGCATACACATAATTACAGGTGGAGAAACAACAGGCGGCAGGTGAGGCGACAGGTATGCTGCAGAACCAGGACACGATATGACATGTTAGTGCTGCAAAACAAAGCCAAATGACCTACTTCTGCAGAAAGCTATCAATCCACTCTCAAACTCTGCATCACACAACATAATGCTCACTCTGTCGGACCTCAGCGTCATGTTCATTCATTCAGTAGAGGTTGGCAGTGCATACATCAACATGTGGTTTGTTTTCAAAGGTCATGCTTGTATGTTTTTGTGGTTCTGCTGACGCTAATAAACTGTGCATCGTGGCTGAAAGTTAAATAAGGTTCTCGGGCTTGATGGGAATGAGATCATGCTGTAGGTGTGAGGTTAAAGAATCTTGAAAATGTAAAAACAATCTGAGTTTTTAGTCCATGAGCTATAAATCGGTTCTCTTTTGTCACTTAAAAAACACCCTCCAGCAGCAGGTGTCATCGTGTGGTATTTCCTAGTTTTACTAAGAACGGTAAATTGTTGAGTAAATATCGCAGCGCTGCTTCCCATGGACGCAGATTAGATCACGCTCTCCCCCATCAGGCTGAACACTGTTTGGGCTTCAGTTGAAATCCTTTATGTTGTTGTTGAGACTGCACACAGTTCAGTTGTTTGGTGACAACTGAACTCATGGTGTGAGTCTGAGTTATTGTTGACATGTAAGCTTTACTAACAGACTCTGGAGCAACAGCCATGTCCTCAGACCTAAAGAAAATACTGGTTATTTTTAGGAAAGCAGTCAAGTTTGAACAAGTTACACGTATGTTTTATGGGTCTGTGTGTGCTGGCATCAGTTGGATTACAGTTAAGCTCACACACACACACACACACACACACACACACACACACACACACACACACACACACACACACACACACACACACACACACACACACACACACACACACTCTGCTCCCTGTAACACACACACACACACACACACACACACACACACACACACACACACACACACACACACTCTCTCTCTGTCTCTCTCTCTCTCTCACACACACACACACACACACACACACACACACACACACACACACACACACACACACACACACACACACACACACACACACACACACACACACTCTCTCTCTGTCTCTCTCTCTCTCTCACACACACACACACACACACACACACACACACACACACACACACACACACACACACACACACACACACTCTCTCTCTGTCTCTCTCTCTCTCACACA
>NW_011336273.1:0-2418 GCF_000735185.1 Notothenia coriiceps | reverse complement strand
TGGGATTTTTGTTCACCGTTCTTGTGATCATTTTGACCCCACGGGGTGAGATCTTGCGTGGAGCCCCAGATCGAGGGAGATTATCAGTGGTCTTGTATATCTTCCATTTTCTAATAATTGCTCCCACAGTTGATTTCTTCACACCAAGCTGCTTACCTATTGCAGATTCAGTCTTCCCAGCCTGGTGCAGGTCTACAATTTTGTTTCTGGTGTCCTTTGACAGCTCTTTGGTCTTGGCCATAGTGGAGTTTGGAGTGTGACTGTTTGAGGTTGTGGACAGGTGTCTTTTATACTGATAACAAGTTCAAACAGGTACCATTAATACAGTTAACAAGTGGAGGACAGAGGAGGCTCTTAAAGAAGAAGTTACAGGTCTGAGAGAGCCAGAAATCTTGTTTGTTTGTAGGTGACCAAATACTTATTTTCCACCATAATTTGCAAATAAATTCTTTAAAAATCAGACAATGTGATTTTTTATGGATTTTTTTCTCATGTTGTCTCTCATAGTTGAGGTATACCTAGGATGCAAATTACAGGCCTCTCTCATCTTTTTAAGTGGGAGAACTTGCACTGGCTGACTAAATACTTTTTTGCCCCACTGTATATACAGTAGTTATATTTATACATGTGATAGTATTGTTGCTTCAAGTAGCATTTTACTGTTACTTTTCGTATAATATTTAAATAATGTGACTATTTTGTGACTTAAAGAGTTCGTCCACTTCCAAAAATGTTTATAGATGCATTTTGTTAAAAGTAGTTAATGCTGTTAAATAGATGTGGTGGAGTTTTAATGAATGTTCCTTTTAAATGTACTGAAGGTGAAGTACCTCAGAATTGTACTTAAGTAAGGTACTTGTGTTAGGGAATAATTTGCTTTGGTATTCAACCTTCGACCCAGTTCTTCGTTTTCTTTACTGTCTCCTTTCCCATGGCATAGGTCTACGGCCTTGGGTATTGCTGCCATCTCTCTTAAGGAGGAGCAGCTTGGGTGCATTGTTTTTGCCAGTCTATGACAGAGCACAAGCCACCATGAGGTAGTTTACTGTTCAGGGACGTAGGGTCCCTGGCACACATTCTTTTCTATGGACCAGAGCTCTAGTTAGATTCAGGGTCCATAAATGTTTAGTCTCACTGATGAAGAATGTTGATTATTACACTCCGAACTAGTTAAAACCTCGAGCTACAGAACGAGTTCTTCAGAATTGGTATGGCAACCGCTGTGTCAACTCGTGACACACCACCTGTCAATTCTCCTGCCGTAACTCCAAATAAACCGTCAGTGTTTGCCATCAAAGCACCAGCTCTCCTCGTGTCTCTCTGAGTCCTGACTCTCCATTGCTTCAGAAGTTTCCCCCACACTTAGTTACTTCCCACCTCTGTTCCTGTGACTTTTCATTCTAATTTTTCCTTTTCCAGCTTCATGCCACTAGGAGTGCTGTCCATGACCACCAGCTATGTGGTTGAGGTTGGGGACTGGGAGACGGTCTTCAAACTCGGAAAGTTCACGGCCGTTGTCGTTTTTGGGTATGTTATCTTTTTTTTGCACTTTTAGCAGATATTGCAATTGAGTATGCAAACCGTTCTCGCTGCTGTCAGTCATTGTTTTCGATGTGGTTGGTATTCACTGGGAACTTTCTGCGCTTTTTCAGGCTCCTCATCCACGGAGCATTGGTCCTGCCTGTCATCTATGTCCTGTGTGCCAAACAGAACCCCTTTCCTTTCATCAAGGGGGTCATGCCTGCCATAATGAGAGCCATGCTCATCTCGCGCAGGTAGGAACATTTGATTTCAATCCGGCCCGCGGGATGACTTTGCAAAGTATTAAAAAATAAGACATTGACTGCTGATATTGATATTGGTGATATTAGTGAAGGCTAAAAGAGGCCACGTTTCAGGAGCAAATTAAACAGTGAGTAAATATAAAATGATGCTTCAGACACTCCTTGAAAAATATACATCTGTGAAAATGACAGTGCTGTAAAGTAGCTAATAACATTTACTGTAGTTCTGGACTTTAGTACAATTTTGAGATACTTGAACTGTACTTGATTTATTTATTTTTTTGCTGCTTTTTGCTTCTACTCCACTACATTTCAGAGTTAAATAGTTTACTTGTACTCCACTACATTTATTAAAAACTCATTGAGTGACTTCACAGATCTGGATGAATGATGTGAAATATAATCAAGTGTTAAATCAGACTTTAGTTCCACCTGGAGTAAACTCACAAGCTACCCTGCAGTATACAAAGTCATTCAAACTAGCTGCACCTTTACCAGCTTTGAGAACACTTTAATGATCAATCATTATAAAACATATCATATATATTATTCTAAAATGACTACTTTTACTGTCGCTACTTTCACTATATTTTGATGAGAATACTTTTCTACTTTTACTTGAGGAACATTTTGA
>NW_011336272.1:0-2455 GCF_000735185.1 Notothenia coriiceps | reverse complement strand
TACCACAGCGATGAATAAATGCCCACACCGGGTTATATTTGAATTCTCTGCCTCTGCCTCCTTGCTTGGTCGGGCCGGTCAACGGTCAGCTTCACACCCACTGCCTATATAACTCTAAATAAATGCTAATGTTGCTCTGTGTCTTAAGTATTAAAAAAACAACTGTTTGCTAATAACATTTCTTCTTTAATAGGAGATGCTATTAAGTGTTAGTTTGCTTGCTGCCCCCAAGTGGCAAAAAAAAAGAAGCTCCGAAGGTCCATAACAGTTTACAGCAGCTTTATAGTCAGAAGGATTACATCCCAAATAGTGAGTACATGTTTTAAACAAATTTTTTCATGAGCATTCTAAGTTCCTCAGTAGTGCACAGCCAAAGGTAAGACACGTTTCTCAATATAATAACACAATGCTATGTTGCTGATGACCGTGTTAATGTTTGTCATGACATGACATTTTCATGCCGTTCCACCTGGAGTTCAGCCCCATCCATCCAGCTTTCTTATCAGTGCTGGCAAAACACATTATGAAGCTTCCTGTGAATATCCTTCAGTAGCGCAGTGAAACAAAATGCATACTAATATTTTCTCGATATTCTGCTACTTGAATAGAAAAACTAATCGACAGTCCAGTTTCTTCAATGTGTGTGTTTATGCCTCTCAGTTGCTGTCTGTGGGTTCAGAGCCGGGCTCCTACCCCTGCACCCCAACAGCCATCCTGCCCCGCTCCGTCTACTGGCACCACATCACTGGAAACCAGGCAGGCTGGGATCCTTGCAGCGGTACGCCACACACAGGCCTTCACTAATGTTTTTTATTGATTATTTTTCTTAGATAGACAATTGATTGTATACTTTGCATACTTCTTGTAAGTGCAAAAGCATGACAACTTTTCTATTTGTTGTGCCTTTACCTAATGTCATGCCTCCCAACACACCCGCTGGCCCCATTAGGCTGGAGTAGAGGGGTTTCTTACTAAAACGTAGTTGTATAAAGTAGTAAAGATAAGATTTTAAGCAACACAACCACTAAGCTTTTTGCAAATGAATGCGCATGTTTAAAATGAGCATGACGTAATCTGGGAACCTTTAGAAACTTCTGGAGCTAATGCCACTTTCAGTAGAACTAGTTTTTGTGGCGTAATCAAGCCTTAATTTTCTCAGGAGAAGATGACACAGATTCAGACAAAACTGCACTGTGAAGTCAGGTTTCATAGGGATCAATCTAAAAGCTGATTGTGTTATACTACAGTCATTACATCAACATTTATATGGAGGTTATTCCCTATCTTTATTCAAGAGCGTGTTCTTTAAATTTGAGAGCATCATTTATTGATTTCACGTTCAGATTTTGTATTTCTTTCAGTCAAACCCTGTCCTTGCACTTACATTTTTCTCTGCTTCTGCTCAAACTGTGCGCTTGCATTCAGATATATTGCTACTTGCACAGATTTCCAGTTTTCCTGTTTAAAACCTTCTCCTCGCAGTCAGGCTGCTTGTGTGTGCTGACTGCGCTCGTCAAATGTCTGCTCTAAGATTTCTGCTCTGCGCTTGGATTTTTTCTGTGCAAAAACCATTTCAAAATCCCTCAACCAATAGGAGGCCAGGTGAAGTGTTGTCTCCTTGCTGGCGTGTTCGCTTTATATATTAGAGCGTCCCGTAAGGGTGGTTACTCTTGAACCAGGTTTATAAAACGGACAAGTCAAATCAAGCAATCTGATTGGTTCTTCACCTTGATATAATGAGCGTATACCACGGGTAGAATTGGAGTTACTTTTCACAACAAGTTAGTATCCCTCCGCCTCTGAGAAAAGCTACAACCGTTACAACTGTTACATTACGTCCGTTACGAAACAAACTAACTAACAAAGCTTAAGATGGAAACATGTAAGGGATAATAGCCGCATTCACACCAAGTACTTAGTTCCCAGCACTTAGTTCCCAGCACTTAGTTCCGAGCACTTAGTACCCCTATGGAACTAAGAGCCGATCGTGTTCACACCGGAATAGAGTGGCGAAGTCACGCCCATCCACTGCCATTCCATGGGACCTTATTTCGGAAAAATTATATATTGAAGTCAATGGAGAGAAACAAGTTATCTTTCGATCCCGTTTGAATTGTGCCACGAATTAGACATATGATGTTTGTCAATCTTAAAAAATAATTTCCATGTCAAAAAAAGTTACAGTTTGTCGTAAAACTGTTGAAATATAAGACTATGAAAAATACGCAACTAAAAGACTACAAATCCCAGAGACGTGTAAGTGATCCCATAACTGATGTCACAATTATTTTCCTCCACTAAATATAAGAGATAGCTAAGATAAGATAACTTTAACAAGATGCCTGTGTGCTTAGTACCAGGTTGTTATCATACCAGCAATGGGTCTTGCTCATTCTTTCGCTTCCCGTCTGATGAAAGGACCAGAAGTGGCTGGTTTGCAATTCGCCCCCCCCCC
>NW_011336271.1:3534-3926 GCF_000735185.1 Notothenia coriiceps | reverse complement strand
GTGCGTTCAGGTACCTGATTATCCTGGTTTAAATGTGTATAATAACAGTGTTTGTGATGCGTTCAGGTACCTGATTATCCTGGTTTAAATGTGTATAATAACAGTGTTTGTGATGCGTTCAGGTACCTGATTATCCTGGTTTAAATGTGTATAATAACAGTGTTTGTGATGCGTTCAGGTACCTGATTATCCTGGTTTAAATGTGTATAATAACAGTGTTTGTGGTGCGTTCAGGTACCTGATTATCCTGGTTTAAATGTGTATAATAACAATGTTTGTGGTGCGTTCAGGTACCTGATTATCCTGGTTTAAATGTGTATAATAACAGTGTTTGTGATGCGTTCAGGTACCTGATTATCCTGGTTTAAATGTGTATAATAACAGTGTTTGTG
>NW_011336271.1:1908-2545 GCF_000735185.1 Notothenia coriiceps | reverse complement strand
AGAGAACTACAGGAGACACAGAGAACTACAGGAACATAGAGAACTACAGGAACATAGAGAACTACAGGAGACACAGAGAACTACAGGAGACACAGAGAATTACAGGAGACACAGAGAACTACAGGAACACAGAGAACTACAGGAGACACAGAGAACTACAGGAGACACAGAGAACTACAGGAACATAGAGAACTACAGGAACATAGAGAACTACAGGAGACACAGAGAACTACAGGAACATAGAGAACTACAGGAGACACAGAGAACTACAGGAGACACAGAGAACTACAGGAGAACATAGAGAACTACAGGAACACAGAGAACTACAGGAGACACAGAGAACTACAGGAGACACAGAGAACTACAGGAGACACAGAGAACTACAGGAGACACAGAGAACTACAGGAGACACAGAGAACTACAGGAGACACAGAGAACTACAGGAGATACAGAGAATTACAGGAGACACAGAGAACTACAGGAGACACAGAGAACTACAGGAACATAGAGAACTACAGGAGACACAGAGAACTACAGGAACATAGAGAACTACAGGAACATAGAGAACTACAGGAACATAGAGAACTACAGGAGACACAGAGAACTACAGGAGACACAGAGAACTACAGGAGATACA
>NW_011336271.1:0-1868 GCF_000735185.1 Notothenia coriiceps | reverse complement strand
GAACTACAGGAGACACAGAGAACTACAGGAGACACAGAGAACTACAGGAACATAGAGAACTACAGGAACATAGAGAACTACAGGAGATACAGAGAACTACAGGAACATAGAGAACTACAGGAGACACAGAGAACTACAGGAGACACAGAGAACTACAGGAAGTGCGTTCAGGTACCTGATTATCCTGGTTTAAATGGTATAATAACAGTGTTTGTGATGCGTTCAGGTACCTGATTATCCTGGTTTAAATGTGTAATACGTGTTTGGTGCGTTCAGGTACCTGATTATCCTGGTTTAAATGTGTATAATAACAATGTTTGTGGTGCGTTCAGGTACCTGATTATCCTGGTTTAAATGTGTATAATAACAGTGTTTGTGGTGCTCTCAGGTACGCGGTGATCCTGGCGTTCGACGTGAAGGTGGAGAGAGAGAGTCAGGAAATGGCCGACAGTCTGGGCGTTCGAATCTTTTCTGCAGAAATTATTTATCACCTGTTTGACGCCTTCACCAAATACAGAGAAGACTACAAGAAGGCCAAGCAGGAGGAGTTCAAGTACGACTCATACTACCGTTTATATACATACATACAATTCTGACTTTATTTTGAAAATCTCAAAGTTCTGACTTTATTTGGAAAATATTAAAAATGCTGACCTTTATTTGAAAATCTAAAAAATCCTGACTTTACTTAAAAAAAAAAAAAATGAACAGATTTGTTTTGAATCCAATAAATACTTATTACTTATAACCCTTAATCCATGTGCTTTCCTCAGGAACATCGCGGTGTTCCCAGCGAAGGTAAAGGTGCTCCCTCAGTTCATCTTTAACTCCAGAGATCCCATCGTGATGGGCGTCACCATCGAGGCCGGGGTCCTGAGGCAGGGGACGCCGCTCTGCGTGCCCGCCAAGGGGGTCAGACTCTCAAATATGAATATATCCTGAGATTGAAGCTCAAGCCGGGAACCAGGGAAAATATATTTGTTTATTTGTAATATCTGTTTGCAGTTTGTGGACATCGGCATCGTGACGAGCATCGAGATGAACCACAAATCAGTGGAGAGCGCTAAGAAGGGTCAGGAGGTTTGCATCAAGATCGAGCCGATCCCCGGGGAAGCGCCCAAGATGTTCGGGAGACATTTTGAAGCCACAGACATGCTGGTGACCAAGGTGAGGAACATAGAGAACTACAGGAGACACAGAGAACTACAGGAACATAGAGAACTACAGGAGACACAGAGAACTACAGGAACATAGAGAACTACAGGAGACACTCAGAACTACAGGAGACACAGAGAACTAAAGGAAACCATAGAGAACTACAGGAACATAGAGAACTACAGGAACATAGAGAACTACAGGAGACACAGAGAACTACAGGAGACACAGAGAACTACAGGAGACACAGAGAACTAAAGGAAACCATAGAGAACTACAGGAACACAGAGAACTACAGGAACATAGAGAACTACAGGAGACACAGAGAACTACAGGAGACACAGAGAACTACAGGAGATACAGAGAATTACAGGAACATAGATAACTACAGGAACACAGAGAACTACAGGAACATAGAGAACTACAGGAGACATAGAGAACTACAGGAGACACAGAGAACTACAGGAGACACAGAGAACTACAGGAGACACAGAGAACTACAGGAACATAGAGAACTACAGGAACATAGAGAACTACAGGAGACACAGAGAACTACAGGAGATACAGAGAATTACAGGAGACACAGAGAACTACAGGAACATAGAGAACTACAGGAGACACAGAGAACTACAGGAGACACAGAGAACTACAGGAGTTCCTGTAGTTCTCTGTGTCTCCTGTAGTTCTCTGTGTCTCCTGTAGTTCTCTATGTT
>NW_011336270.1:0-4401 GCF_000735185.1 Notothenia coriiceps | reverse complement strand
CCGGGAAAAGATTGTCCCACTCTTGACCAATCAACATCGGCACCTCTGTTGTTTCCCCGACTCAGACTGCAAGGAATCTGGGTGTGATCCTAGATAACAAACTGTCCTTCACTGCAAACATAGCTGCTACAACCCGCTGCTGCAGATACACGCTTTACAACATCAGGAGGATACGTCCCCTCCTGACCCAGAAAGCGACGCAGGTTCTGGTCCAGGCTCTCGTCATCTCACGCCTAGACTACTGCAACTCCCTCCTGGCTGGTCTACCTGCATGTGCCATCCGAACTCTGCAGCTCATCCAGAATGCAGCTGCTCGTCTGGTCTTCAACCTTACTAAATTCTCCCACACCACGCTGTTCCTCCGCTCCCTTCACTGGCTTCCGGTAACTGCTAGAATCCACTTCCAGACAATGGTACTTGCGTACCATGCTGCGAATGGATCTGGCCCTTCCTACATCCAGGACATGGTTAAACCGTACACCCCAGCACGTGCACTCCACTCTGCATCAGCCAAACAGCTTGCTGCACGCGCACTGCGAGGGGGACCCAAGTTCCCATCAGCAAAAACACATCGGTTTGCTATCCTGACTCCAAAATGGTGAAATGAGCTCCCCATTGACATCAGGACAGCAGAAAGCTTACACATCTTCCGGCGCAGACTGAAAACTCGTCTCTTTCGACTCCACTTCGAGCGATAGAATTATTAACAAAGCACTTATATACTAAGAAAGGACTGGCTTATCTAAAGCCAGTTGAGTAGCAGTTGAAATGTTTTAGCTCTATGAAACCTGATGTACTTATATGATTTTGTTTTCTTCAAGTTTGTATTTTGTTGGTTGAACGCACTTATTGTAAGTCGCTTTGGATAAAAGCGTCAGCTAAATGCAATTTAATGTAATGTAATATAATTGAATTCAATCGTAATAATTAACTGAATAAATAATGTCTCTTTTTTTGTTTGTTCATTTTAGTTCATTTTCAATGTCTGACATCAATGTTGATTGAAATCTTCAGTGTGACAATATCTCAATGTTGATTCAACGACTTTTTACTATCTGATAATAACATTGTTTAAATGTGTAATGCAACGGATAATTTAGTTGAATCAATGTTGTTGCAATTCTACATTCTTTCAATGTTGATCATATCGTAATTGAATGCAATGCAAAGTTGATTAATTGTTGGGATTGATTGAAAATGCAATGTTCTTTCAATGCTGATCATAGCGAGCACTTTCACTGTTATTTTCAATGTCTGACATCAATGTTGATTGCAATCTTCAGCGTGACCATATCTCAATGTAGATTCAATGACTTTTTGCTATCTGGGGTGGTATCACAGGATCCCTCTAATCACCCTGCTCTACAAGTTACACTGAAACATATGCAAATGCAATGCTTTCTACTAACACAATGTATTTTTCTCTGTACATCTTTATAATTGTATGTCAAATACTCTTATGCAGATAAATACACATTTTAGACTTCACATTTCATTGTATGTTTTGTTATCAGGTTTATAATCAATTCAGAAGATAAGTTATCTATTCTAGAGTACTTAATTTTTCTCACAATAATAATAAAAGCTATTATGCAAGTCAAAGACAGTAAATGCATAACTTTATCGACTAAACCCTTTTAAAGAAATGCATTTTTTGAACATGTATTACCCATAACCACCAGGTGGTGGATCTCTTCCATAGGGGACACTCCTATAGAGGGGAGGACACACACTCCATTCACACATGGTTGCCTCCCCCTCTTGCATGAAAAGTGTGCCTGTGCATGAGGCAGTCAGGAACATTCAGCAGTAGTAGTGCCTTCCCTGCCTGGCTGCATTCTTACAACAGATCTGGGGCAAGAAGACAGCGGGTCATGCATTGAATCAGAGACTGGTGGAGAAAATGGTGCAGTTTCTGTCTTTGCTAATATAGAGCAGTGGAACTTGGGTTTGTTAACAAAATTGATTATTTTTAAACAATTTCAACAATTTTTGACAAACATGGGGTGCTCCTCATCCAGTGCACAGACTGTTGATCAGGAGAAAAGACCAGGTACGAAGCCAGAGGAGGCCAATGGAGATACAGTGGGTAAGTTTGGACAATCTATGTTTAAATGTCTAAACATGTCTAGCTTAGTGTATGTTTAATGAATAAGCATACCATATGATTTATACACTTACTCTAAATGTACATATGTAGAGTAAGTCACTTTTATTCAGTCAAGGCTTGCTGAGGGGTGTGTGACTCTGCTCTGGAACACCGTGTGCTTTCTCACTCTCTTCTGCTTTGAAGCATTCTACAGCAGCCCATGTAGAGAATTATTCATGTTTAACCATTTTCTCATTGCTCCCCAGAAGTGGTCAGCATTTATTTTTTAATAAGCCATTTCTAGCTTGCTATCCATTCAAAATATGCTGCCAGAAACTGAATGTCTGGCTTTTTATCAAATGAGAGCTATATTGTGTGTTTGTGTTTAATTCTCCACTCCTCTCCTTACCAAAGCCAATTGGGTATTTACATGTACATGAAGCTAGCTTTGTAAAATATAGTGAGGACTTCATAAAACTCTGACAGTGTGAAAGCCAGCTGGGATTGTTCAGCAGTGCATCTGCAGCCTGAGGAAAGAGTTGTGACCACACCGTTTTTCTGCCAATCTACAGTAGTCTGATTTGTGAATTAAATTATATTTCCCTACATGGTGTGCATGCTTTTTGTGCTTCCAAAGTCTGAATACAAAGTTTTCCTCAAAAGTGAGTTGCTTAGATTACCATCTGTTTATGCAGGGCTGGGTCTAGACAATTTGCAGCCCTAGGCGAGATTTTAGCTGGCGCCCCAGTCAGAGAATCGTAGAATAGAAAAGATAAAGATCAATAGAGTATCCAAGGAAAACACAATAGAATGAGGGGTGGACGTCACATGCTCTAGGGGGGTCCGGGAAGAATTCTTTGAACATTTTAAAGTAAAATGCTTCAATCTGGTGCACTTTGAGCAGAATTACTACTAAATATAGGGGTAAAACTCTAAACACCCATATGAAAAAGATCGGTTCACATTGCAATAATCAAATAGGTATATGAACATAACCAATAACCTACCATAGCCAATAACAAATAAATGTAACTTATTTTATTTGTGTTGTTCTTTCATATCTTATTTTACTAGTTAACATTTATTTATTTTCGCATTTTTTTTAATCTCTCCAGTTTAAAACGATATTTTTGGTTTACTGTCCTATAGTATACATTGGAATTATTTCAAACCTGTTCATCCCAATAATTATAAAGGAGTGCCTTGGAAATATTTGTTTACATAAATTGTGATCAAACCGTTTGAGACCCACTGAGATAACTTAGACTAAAGTGAATCTAAACACTCCTTTACCTCACTGAGCTGTAGTTATCAGCCTCTCAGTCTGACTGGAGAGGACTCTCCCTCCACATTATTGTAGAAACATGTTCTTCTTATATCCGTTAGAGCAGCTAGCACCAGATTCTAATAACAACAGCGCCGATACCGGTGCACCCTTCTCTCTCTCCCTCGCACGCTCCCACGCTCATTCGCACTTTGGCTGTGAGCTGCGGGCACCAGATAAGCCAACATCCCCCATTTTCATCACTAACGGTACGTCCACACAGCAGCTTTAAAAAAATGTTCCAACGCTTCCAACGCTACTCTGCCCATTGACTTTGAATGGGGGTGACGTCACTTTGCCTCGCTTTTCGCCAAACTGCATTGTGGGGAAGCGAAGCAAAGATTTCCAGGATTTTCAGGATTTTCAGGATTCAAAAGTTGAGCAATGTTCAACTTTTGAAGCTGAGCTGGAAGCGTCAGCCAATCAAATCCCGTTTATGCAAATCTGACAGTACAAGCGCTAGCCAATCAAACCGCGTGCAAGCTGGGAGAGCCAGACCGCAGCTCATTTCCTCATATTCCAAATGAGTAATCATCCGGTTCTTTACGACCAGAACTATTTACCGGGATACAAACCGGAGGAACCAGGTATGGAGGGAGGTGGCAGAGACAGTGGGTGAAACTGGTAGGTTTTCGCCTGTTTGGGGAGTTTATATATATATATATATTGCTCGCATAAAATCCCCGGGGTTTTTTGCTTTGTATGTCGGGGGCGGGAGATTCATGTGATTGGTTGTTGGTCGCGTTGCTCGCAAAAAATCCCCAAGCTCTCAGACACGCCCAGCTCCAAGATTTTCAAGATTTTTTCAAAGCTGCTGTGTGGACGTACCGTGAGACCTGGTATTACAAAGTTGACCCTGCAACTTTACACCAGTGGGAGAGGCAGAACTGCTCTTTCTTTTCAACATAACATAAAGAGCAACTTGCTAGGTTTTTTTTTTTTTAACACTATTTATGCTTAACCTTGCCTGAAAATTACAAATTAAAAA
>NW_011336269.1:0-2195 GCF_000735185.1 Notothenia coriiceps | reverse complement strand
TAAAGAGTCCTCTCCTGCTGATGTTCAGGTGTATATCAGTATGTAGTGTCTCTACTTTAAAGAGTCCTCTCCTGCTGATGTTCAGGTGTATATCAGTATGTAGTGTCTCTACTTTAAAGAGTCCTCTCCTGCTGATGTTCAGGTGTATATCAGTATGTAGTGTCTCTACTGGGACATGTCTCAATGCTTCAATGTTCAAAAAGCTCTTTATTTTTCTCAATTTTCACCCTCTGTCTGAAACCAGAGCTCAGTCTGCTCTGATTGGTTAGCTGGCTGGCTCTGTTGTGATTGGTCAACCACTTAGAGATGTCCCGCCTATTAGCCTCATCACGTACAATGTGTTGGAGCGCTAGCCAATAGGAGCACAACTGTTGCCTAGTGATGTCACTTAGAGTTTAACGTGGAAGAGCTTAAAGGGTTTTCTTCGTAGGAACTTCTCAAAACCACACAACATGTTGAGATCCTCTTCCTATGTTGTAACAGCGTTTCCTCTTTTGTCTCTGCAGCGTCACGATGCCTCAGTGATTATTGGCATCATCTCAGCCCCTCGAGAGGTTCATGGGAAGAAGGCTGTGAGCGGGGAGGACTTAAGAGGGGAGGAACTGAGGGAAGGGGACAGCAGAGGATTCTATCTGGACCCTTTGAGCGTGCAGTGAGGAGTAAATAAGTTTCTCTCGTCAGGAGTTTGGCGGTGGATGTTTGTGGAGGTGAGGCGCCCGGCTGCAGCGATGGTGTTTGAGGCGAGGCTTCCTCCCTCCTCACCTTTGACCTTTCCTTCACGATGTCTGAAGAACCCCCCCTTAACTACTACATCTACATCTACATCTACATCGTGCTGGAGCTGCTGATCGCCGTGTTCTCCGTGTTGGGAAATGTTCTGGTTTGTTGGGCCGTGTGCCTCAACAGCAACCTGCAGAGCATCACCAACTTCTTCGTGGTGTCTCTGGCGGTGGCAGATATCGCCGTCGGGGTCCTCGCCATCCCCTTCTCCATCGCCATCAGCACCGGGTTCTGCTCCAACTTCTACGGCTGCCTGTTCATCGCCTGCTTCGTTCTGGTGCTGACGCAGAGCTCCATCTTCAGCCTGCTGGCCATCGCCATCGACCGCTACATCGCCATCAAGATATCACTCAGGTCAGTGGAGACACGGGAGTGTAATAAAATACATTCCATGTTAATTGTTAGACCCTTTTATCCAAGCGACTTACATACTCAATACAGTTTGGGGTGAAGTGTCTTGCCCAGGGACACAACGACATGCTGACTGCAGTGGGGTTTGAACCTGATCCCAACGCACTAGTCCACTGCGCCACACACCTCCCTTATAAAGACAAATACATTTTAAATAAGCAAAGAAATTGAGGAATTTCAAAGAGTGAATACAAAAATGTGGAATTTTTTTTTTTTAAATCAATAAAGACAAAACAAACAAGTAAATAGCTAAATGTCAAAATATAAATAAATAAGTAAATAGATAGTTAACAAATAATCATACAAATTTCATGGCACTGCTATATATATTTTTCTCAGCTCAGTGTAATCCGTGTCCTGGTCCCCGTGCGAGTGGAGGTCTCACAATAAAACCACATATTTCATTTTTATTTATGAGTATCGAGACTTGACATTTGATCCAGAAACCCTTGGCAGATTAAGTGTTTCCAGAAATGGCGTCTCCCACGAGGCCGCTTCCCTCCGGGGGAATCCAACGAGCGGCGCTCTAATTACTTACACAGACTGTGACCCCCCCCCCAAACCCCCTGTGTGATCTTACTTCATATTTTAACTGGTGAAACCCAGCGCGTATTAAACCGCTTATGTTGAATGTCGGCCTAGATTAAGATATCAAATTAGACGGTATATGTCCAGATATTTAACCTTTCAGCTCATCACATTAACTCAGATCTTAAAGAGGCTCTATTCTGGGTTTCCCCTCTCCTAATGTGTGTTTTTAGTGCATGTAAATGGTCTGCAAAGGCTAACATTCCTGTGTTTCCCTTGTATGAACCTGAAGATGAGCAGAATATGACCTCTTCAACCCTCCTGTTGCGTTCGGGTCATTTGAACATATACAATTGCTGATCACCACTTTCTTTGAATTTTGGATGATTTAGTCAACTTTGTAACACCCAGGTGTAACCCTCCGGATCAGATCACACACACACACACACACACACACACACACACACACACACACA
>NW_011336268.1:0-3407 GCF_000735185.1 Notothenia coriiceps | reverse complement strand
CATTAAAGTATGGAGACATGTAGAGACACTACATACAAATATGACCCTGAAAATGAGCACAATGTGTACTCTTTTAGTATGACTTAAAGGGGACCTATCATGGAAAATGCACTTTTTGATGTCTTTTCTACTTAAATATGTGTCCCCGGTGTGTCAGGGAACTCACGCAGCATCAGAAAATAAAACCCTCTCTCTTTTCCTCCGTACCCAAATCTCTAAAAACGGGGCTACAACGGAGCTGATCCAGATTTGCGTCCGATATGACGTAATATCGGAAATGTGGACCCACGGCCCTATCAGGAACGTTGCTATCAGAAACAATGCCCGACTGCTTTGGACGTAATATGGTCGGTGTTCACATTAGCATCGCTAACACTCAGAGCTAACCTGTAATGGAGAGCATGTGTGTGAAGAAGCAGGAAATAAAAAGGAACTCACCTTGTGGTATAACCGGCAAGAGAGAAAGCCTTTGAGCTCCATACTGTTTCAGAAATAATCCTTGATAATCCATGATATGGCGTTTCATCACGGCAGCATTTAGTTTTGACAGTAGCTGCCGGGTCCCGCATGAGCTCAGACCCCTACTTTTCTATTTATCAATTTTTTTTTTGTAAAGCTTTATACCCCAAATCAGCACTTTTGAAACAGGAAGTGAAATAGAGGGATATGAGGCATGGCTAGAATGGGTGATCTTTTTGGTATTTTGAGCAAAACACTTTATAGACATGTTATTTATATATTTGTATATATCTGAGACCTATGCTATTGCCTAAACATAGCACGATAGGTGACCTTCTTTTAAGGTTTGTTCTTATAAGTCCATTTGATTTTCACCACAATAAATGTTTGGAAAGAAAAGCTTAAAACAGGCCCCTGTCACATGATGACCAACCACCCTGCAGAGCACCCCCAACTCTCTCTACAGTTTAATAACAAAATAAATGAGCAAACTAAAAACATGGAACCCCTCACCACCCTCAGGTGAAATACCATTAAAGTCCCCTGGAGGAAGTCAGAGAAACACCAGTGTTCAGCAGCCTGTCTGCATCCTGCCGTGAGTTCAGTTAGCTGTGACTGAGTCTGATCACATTAAGGATAAAAAGAGTTCACGCTTAGTCAACTTTCCCCGAAGTAACAAGAAAAGATTAAATAAACCTTATTGATCCCTGAGGGGTGAGACGCTCGCTGTAGAAGAGCAGAATAGAGATGTGCTGGAGAAGATCTAAGGATAAAATATAAATAAGAATGAAAAGGATATAAATAAATAATGCAGAATATATGAAAGATCTTTCTGATTTGTAATAACTGTAAGGGAATACAAACACAGAGGGTTCATATGAGGAGACAGAGAGCGGGGAAGAGACTTTAACACTTTTATTTTCCCACATTTTACGACACAACAGGCCACATGATTTAGCCCGGCTCTATACTCCCTCTGCGGACACGGTATTTTACACCGAGAGCAAAATATATCTGCACATTTTTCTTCTAGGTGGGGTCTTTATTTCTGGTTGAAGCGGTACATGGTGCGGTACAAGTTATAAATGCAGATGAAATGCACTTCAAAGAGAATAAAATATGTTTTGTCTCAAGTGAATAGTTTTTTATCTTGTTCTGTTTTTCTTTCTTCAGTAGTTTGACACACAGTTTGTGTAATTGAAGCTGAGATGTAAGAGACCAGTTGATTGGACGGGATCTAAAGAAATTGAAGTAGTGCATCACAGGACTAAGATACCACATTTAAAGGGGCCCTATTAGGCACATTTCCAGGTTCATTATTCTATTTGTTTGCCTCTACTGTGACATCTCTTCTCACCCTCAAAAGTTAAGTATCTCAAATCTTTCAACATCATTTCAACTGATGAAGACCATCGGATATGCTTCAAAGCTCAGAAAAAAGCAAGTAAGTGAACAAGATTTGAAAAAGTGTTATCAAACCACTATTTTCATAAGGAAGAATCAGCTTTTTTTTTTATTTTTAAGGAAACACAGACAATACGATGTAGAAGTCAATCAATCAATCAATGTTTATTTATATAGCCCAATATCACAAATGTTACATTTGTCTCGACTTCACAGTGTGTACAGAATATCAGTATGACTATTACATTCCCTTCTGAGCTAGGGGAATCAAAGGGAAGCAACACAACCAGATTGGTATTGGTATAATTATAAGTGGTTTATTTTAAATAGCAGCGGTAAACAAAATGGCAGGCAGGCAGCCTGGAACAAACATATTGCCACAAACACCGGTTTACATAACAAACAAAGAGGCCACGAGGGCGCAAGTTTAAATGGGCAACCAAACTAAGGGAGGACTCTAAACAGTGAGTCTAAACGCATAGGCTACAGGGAAACTAAATACTCACACACTAAATAAAGAAGGAAACAAAACCTCACTGTAAAAGTGGTACAACTAGGAAAGGAAGGCTGTAAGAAAACACAGCTAGGACAACAGTCAAACAATACTAAACTAATCTAAGCATATCTAATCAAACTAATCTAAGCACATCTAATCACAACAATACTGCTAATCACAATAACACGGTCCACACAAGTTAACCCCCAGAACGAAGAGCAAATAGCGAGAGGCGTCTGTTCACTCAACAGAGCCTCCAGAGTGATGATAGTCCGCAGCCTTTGTACTCCTCCCCAGCAGGTGTGCGCCTGCTGTGCGCGGCGATTGGACGACGTCAATCCAATTACCATCTTCAGAGGCGGACCAGAGGATGGGCAGCCAATGACGTTGGGGCAACCACACAGCTCATTTACATAATCACACACACAGCTGCAAACAATCCCATTCGTGGATATTTTAAACTTGTCAATACTGTAAAGATGTACAATGAGAGTAATCAATAATAAACTGGTGAAAGCAAATAGCGTTGTCTTGTTGGTTATTTATTTGAAGCTTCAAAGGTACAGGTCTCACAGAGTATAGGATAGTCTGCAGGAGTGTGTGCAATAGTCATAGAATAGCAAAGCTTATATACAAGATAGGGCGGGCAGACAACGTTTTGTGTAGCATGGCGGAACGCCTGAGAAATCTGCTTTCACACAGATGTCTCATATCGCTATTAGACACCTGTGTCCTTGAGCTGTAGAAAGTATAACGGTTATCAGCATATGAAAGTTCAAACTTTGTGTGAAGAGGAGTAGTTTCAACATAGTCTGCCAAATCAGCTTTGTGGCCTTGAAGCGCTTGAGAATAATAACCCTCATTAGAGTAGCAGAGAAAACAGCACATATGAAGAAATGGTACAGTAGTGTTAGACAATGCTTTCAGAAGCATTTGGTTTTAGCATATAAGGTAACACAAGAAATTGCCACTACACTCTCTCTGGTACACTGGTATGTGTTTTCCTAATGTAGAGAGCATTGATTAATTAATAAACTACACACTGACT